>NC_083345.1:44858049-45116933 GCF_019175385.1 Lycium barbarum | reverse complement strand
AGAGTTCAATTCCCGTTCCCAACCCATGACCAATATAAACTCGAAGTCTCGAAGTACCATTTGTACAAATAAGAATCCCCTTCGTTACATGATTTCTTCTCAGAAAAGGAGTTGTAGGAAGCTTCAATGTTTCGGGAAAAGGTGGAGTAGGAGTTCTGGACAGCCAAGACTAGGTTAGTGTTACGGGTTATAGTTCCTCTGTTTAGAGAGTAGACTCTTGCTATCATCTTGTTCACAGTTTTGATTCCCTCCTTATGTAGTTCCTCAATGCTGACCCACAGTTTCCCAACATCAGTACCACTTCCTTTGAAGAGCTCATCACCTTCTTAAGATTTTTTTTTAATCTTCTGTAGGCTACCCTCCACCGCGGCAAGACTCTGTTTCAACTCTGCAACTTCATGACGAACATCTGGGGTTGGGGTAATGGGCTAGTCTGACTCAACTCTGGGCTCAATCTTCACCTTAGTTGCTTCCTTCTTTGTCCACTCATCATTCAAGAACACAAAACACATGTTGGCAAAGGCACGATGATCATATGTAACTATGACTTGCATTGCTCGAAAATCAATAAGATCAACCAACAGGTCCTTCAAGATGCGAGAGATGATCATTCTGTAGAGAAGGCTTGCAAAACGGGAAGTGTCCAAAGCACTTTCAAGAATGTATTCTTTGAAGTAAGTGGCCCAGTTCACTTTGTATTTCTTGACCAGGAAATACAGTACACAGACGTTTCTGTTGGTGATAGTTTTAAGAGAGCTAACACGCACTAACATGGTTGTAGCAGCACTGTGAGCAAGTATGCGGTTAACAAAAAAAAATTTGGAAGGAACAAAATCAAATAAGTCAGAATCGGGTTCAAACACTTTGCCCTAGCTTCTTCAAGAGAGACTTCGAAGTTCTCAAGCCACCCACTTCGCATAAATTCAAATTTTTTCAAAGAATTTCACACCAAAAACTTTTTCAAACAAAACATCATTAACCACAATTCTTGTACCCATCACAAGAGTTTCAAGTTCACCACTATCTTTAGAAACTCTAAGATTTGCATAGAACATCCTAATAGGTTCTTCAAAGACTTCAGATTCATAGAGTGCAAAAACAAGGGATATTTTTGGGCTTTGAAAAGTGAACTTACGTTGCAGTGCTAGTCTTTGAGTTGCTCAAGGTTTATAATTCTAGTTGTGACAATGTGACGTTTCTTGAAAAGGTTGAACCTCGTATTTTTAGTAGATCCCTAGAACAGTTGCATGTCTTCGGGTCCAAAGAATCGCACACCTCTGTTTTCAATTTCTTGGGAACATTCTTTTTTGACTAAGGGGGAACGTTTCACTTCTTTTCTCAGAGTAAGTTCTGATGATTTCATCATCAGAGGATTCTGAGAGATTCACATATTTTTCAGTCCCAGTTAGGCTCTGTAGTCTCTGACTGGTACTCTTACATCCAGAGCTTTTCACCTTTAACCTTATCCATGGTGGAGAGAGGAGTTTTTTTCGGAGAAAAGGAAAAGTGAAAAGACAGTGAGAGGGTGAGACGGAGGAGAGAAGTAATGTAGTGGTTGTCATGACATTCGAGGGTCATGATGGCACCTACACCCTCCCACCGGTAGGTGTACCATTCCCGAAATAGTGAAGCATTAAAGGAAAGCAAGAGAATCATTTATACCAACAACATTATCTAAACGGTCTTAACATAGATATAAGTAAATGCAGAACACAACTTAGTCAAATACAATCGCCAGAACCTGGGTCTAACTCGTACAAGAGTTTCTAAATAGAATACGAGTCTTAGGTAGTATACAAAGAGAAAGTTGTCTCAAAATAAAAAGGATATGATAATCATAAAGATAAGAATCCAGGGCTGCAGGTCCAGCTATCGCTCATCCTAGAATCTGGAAATGATGGCCTTGGAATTAGCCTTGAGGGATGGAACTGGAGCACGAATCTATATTTGCACTAGAAAACAGTGCAACAAGTGTAGGTGAGTATAAAACCACTAGTACTCGGTAAGTATCACACGTTTGACAACCAAGGAATAACGCATAAAGCATATAAAGATTGAAGAGAAACTCCCAAGTAGAACTACACATCCAATATCTATATACCTCTCTTAGCCCTTAGTTATGTTCCACCCAGAAGACGATAACCGATAATCACGTGAGAATGTAATGAGTCAAATGAATGTATGCATGAATGCAATGCACTGGCCAAATCTCATACCTAGTACACACATGCTATAGTCCATGCCATATAGTCATGACCCATGGGGGACTCGCGGAGTCCATGTACCTCTCAACGCCATCCGGTACGTACCCTCAGACTAGATGAGAACCATATCATATCATATATCCCAGAATCATTTCCCTTCGGGCGTAAACACATCAATCTGAACTTTTTCCTGGTCTCAACGGTCCATTTCATATCTCATAAATCTCTCATCACAATGAATGTATGTATGTATGCATGGACAAGTATCAAATGCACCATAACATATGTCAATGGAGTCATGAGATAGGGAATGAAAGAATATACATCAAGGATCACATAATATCAACTCAAGGTCAAGATTGATGCCACTTTCATGTTATAAATGAAATATGGGGTGATGAATGCAAAATGAATCAATATCCTCAAGAATCAATCAAAATGGCCATCATATCCCAAATAAGGAACAACCATACTGTAACACCTCAGACCTTTAACTTAAGCCTTGACCATGATTTTAGACTTAAAAAATCATATAGAGAATGTTAGAATTGGAAAATTCTCTACAATTATCAGATGGGGATTTACACCCAGATTACAGACTGCATTTCAGTATACGGCCCGTATTTCAAATCGTAAAATGCCATCCAAATTCACTGTACATTCTAGAATTTTGCTTGGGGAATTATATTGTTAATTACGGACCGTAATTTGGTTTACGGCCAGTAATTCAGATCGTATTCGACGAGGGAATTAAGGCAGTGTTTCTATTTTTTTGGAACATGAATAATTACGGTCAAAAATACGAACCGTATTTCGGTTCGTCTCAACCCGCACCAAAACCTATAAATACCTGGTTCAGTTCTACTTTTTATTTTTACAAGTCCTTAAACCCTAGAACAACCTGCTCTCCTCTTCCACCATCAAGAACACTAAGGTAAGCTATCCTAACCTATTCCAAGTGGATTAAATCATGTGTTCATCTAATCTAATTAGGGAATCATTGTTCTTAACCTAGGGTTTTCAAGAAAACCCATATTCAAGGTTTGAGACACCATGTCACGACCCAGCTAGGGGCCGTGACGGGTACCCGAGGCTAGCCACCGAGCACCACTCGTGCTACTACTCATCTTGCTCATTTAATGGTCTTTTATTAGCTTTATACTCAAATTGTAGGAAAATCACATTTTATATGGAAACATAAATACTTTTTAAATACATTTGCCTCTCGGCCATCAAAATAATATATACATATAACAGCATCTCGTGAGACCATCTAACCCACACTGTGCATCCACGAGCCTCTACTGGAGTACTAAATATAAGGACGGGACAAGACCCCGCCATGCCCAAAAATACATATACATGAATATACACAGAAGAATTGTCATAAGCACCTCCGAATAAAGGAGTGCTTTCAATCGGCTGACAGCTACTGCTGGTCTGGGTCGAGCTCTCCTCCCTGTCTACCTGTGGGCATGAACACAACGTCCAAAGAAAACGGATGTCAGTACGAACATTGTACTGAGTATGAGAGGCATAAACAATGAAATAGAACAATGACATAAAGTAAATATCAATATGGAACATCTATATCTAACTGTCATGTATAAAAGGATTAAGTCATGCTGTCTTACTCATACTCGTCATCATATCATGTATGCATAATGTATAAGCTGCCCGTCCATATCGGATCGGTGTGATAATCATAACATTAGCCTGGATCCAGGCCTCCCGCGTCCGGGGTATCATCTCACGCCGCCCACTAGTGGTGTCTGTCCATGCCATTTGGCCATGGTGTATCATATAGCTGCCCGCCTTGGCGGTGACTGCCCGGCCAACTAGGCGCGGTGTTATATCATCGTCATACATGCTCATCATAATATGCTTATCGTAACATACTTATCGTAATACATGCATAAAGCTTATGAACAACTTTACTTTATCGGGTTTCTACCTTCAAAAGAGAATTCGCATTTACGTTAGTTAATCGACTATAAGAACGTGCTACTATTTCTAGGGAAAATTGGGCGGCACTTCCTTTGGTTATACTACTTTTTCATATTCTATATCAACTACCAAACATTCATAACAACACTCACAATATCGTATCAACAATCGTCATTTATCTACATCTACCACATCCCACCATTTTTCTCCAATTTCTCTACATTTATGGGTTTTTCCTCATCATCACATTTTCTTATATATCACACCCATTTCATGGTCTACACGTCATTTATAACATCTTTATACTCACAACACATCAATATTCATAATTCAATCCAACTATCATTCAATTATGGCAGTATTCACATTTTATGACCCATTTACTACACTCTTCCATAATCCAAGTGTTTCAACGTTTTAATACTTCAATCATCATGAGAAGGTCATCAAACTTACCTTAGATGTTGTAGGAACAAGCCTTGAGTAGTAATACCCTTCTATACCAAAAACCCTATTTCACTTCCTTTGCAATTTCTTGGTGTAGATGAACTTTGATGTGATCCTTACACTTGATTTCATGGATTTGATGTTATTGACCTTGATTTTCGTTTGGTTCTCTTGAATTCTTGTGAATGAAGTGTTTAGAGTATTCTAGAGACTTCTTGAGTCGTGTAGATGAGAAATGAATAAATGAGCTTAGGGTCCCTTTTAATAACTCAAAACCTGATTTTTAATGAACAGTAGTCGGGTGCACAGTGGCCGTAAAGCCAGTTTACGGGCCGTATTCTGGTTTACGGTCCATCCTTCGCGACCGTATTTAAGCATATCAGAAACAGAAAGGTTTGCTGGAGTCATGGTGGTTTACGGTCACAGTTTACGGGCCGTATTTCGATTTACGGTCCGTATTCTGGGTCGTATTTAACCATTTTGTCATTTGGCAGAAAGTTGAAGTTTTTGGAATGTTGAAGGACGATAGCAGTTTGCGGTCCGTAAACCACTTTACGGGGGGCCGTATTCTATTTTACGACCCACTGGGTCGAAGTGTAAATCTGTTACTTTCTCATTTCCAAAATTCATAAATAGTCATTCCCTACTTAGTAAAACATCGCACACTCATACACTTCGTTGGTCTACCCGTTGTACGTTCACGGGGAAATTTCCGAGGTGTAACACTCTTCCCCTCTTTTGGAACATTCGTCCTCGAATGTTAAACACTCGGGATTCTACGAAACTTTCACCAGAGTTTCCCCTGTAATTTGGCATTACCAACCTATCACAACAACCCATAATATCATCTCCTCACAGGTCTACATCACGACGTCGACATATCTATGGCCACACACGACCAAAAGCATGAAAAATAAGCATACGTACCTCATATCGTTGGCGTTTCATCTTGAATCTCCTCCGGGGGTCGAAATAAATGCGGATACTTAGACTTCATATTCTCTTCTGCTTCCCAAGTCATTTCTTCCTGGTTGTTGTTTCGCCATAAGACTTTAACTGAAACCACCTCTTTGTTTCAGAGTTTTCGTACTTGTCAGTCGAGGATAGCAATAGGCACTTCTTCATAGGTTAGCTTTTCTGTCACTTGCACATCATATATCGGGACAATCTTTGTGGGATCTCCAATACACTTGCGGAGCATCGAAATGTGGAAGACTCAAGCTCCGAAGGCAACTCCAATTCATAGGCTACATGACCCACCTTGCGGATAATTCTGTAGGGTCCAATGTATCTAGGGCTTAGCTTCCCTTTCTTACCAAATCTCACCACCCCTTTCATTGGCGATACTTTCAAAAATACCCAATCACCAACTTGAAATTCCAAGTCTCATCGGCGATTGTCCGCATAAGACTTTTGACGACTTTGGGCTGTCAACAATCGTTCTCGGATCACCTTAACGTTTTCCACCGCTTGTTGAAGTAATTCAGGGCCTACTAGTTGTGCTTCTCCTATTTCAAACCATCCGATTGGGGATCTACATTTCCTTCCATATAAAGCTTCATATGGAGCCATTTGAATGCTGGAATGGTAACTATTATTGTATGCAAATTCGATTAGCGGTAAATAATCATCCCAACTTTCACCGAAATCCAGCACACATGCTCGTAGCATATCTTCCAAGGTCTGAATAGTACACTCGGCTTGTCCATCATTCTGCGGATGAAATGCCGTGCTAAGCTTCACTTGAGTGCCTAGACCTTCTTAGAAGGACTTCCAAAACCTGGCTGTAAACTGTGCTCCTCTATCTGTGATAATAGATAATGGTACACAGTCGAGTCGCACAATTTCCTTGAGATACAACCTCGCATAGTCTTCTGCTGAGTAGGTAGCTCTGACTGGAAGAAAATGAGCTGCCTTTGTTAATCTATCCACGATCACCCATATAGAATCATACCTGCCTCGAGAACGTGGTAACCCCACGATAAAATCCATGTTGATCACTTCTCATTTCCAAGTAGGGGTTTCTATTGCTTGCAATAAGCCTCCTGGCTTCTGATGTTCAATCTTTACTTGTTGGCAATTTGGACACTGCGCTACAAATTCGGCTATGTCTCTCTTCATGTCATCCCACCAATACATCATCTTGAGATCATGATACATTTTAGTTGCACCTGGATGAATAGAATACCGAGAACAATGTGCTTCCTCAAGAATTCGTCTGCGCAATTCTGCTACATTCGACACACATAATCGGCCTCGGTACCTAAGAATTCCATCTATAGAAACTTCAAAAGAAGACTTCTCTTTTCCATAAGATGTGTCTCTGTAACGACACAATTGCGAATCTTCATATTGACGTTCTTTCACTTCCATATTCAAGGATGAAATTGTGGTATTATTGATACTAATCCCCGCATTACTCGAATCGATTACTCGTACTCCAAGATTAGCTAGTTGGCGGAGCTCATGAACCATCTTTTTCTTCTCCGAAGGGACTTCACATAAACTACCCATTGATCGGAGGCTAAGCGCATCGGCTACTACATTCGCTTTTCCGGGGTGGTACAAAATGTTCACATCAAAATCTTTCAATAGTTCTAACCACCGCCTCTGCCGCAGGTTTAACTCTTTCTGCTTGAAAATGTACTGAAGACTCTTGTGATCCGTATAGATATCAACATGCACACCATACAAATAATGCCTCCATATTTTTAAGGCATGAATAACCGCAGCCAATTCGAGATCATGAGTCGGATAATTCCTTTCATGTTTCCGTAATTGTCTCGAAGCATATGCAATAAATTTACCATGATGCATCAATACGCACCCTAATCCGACACCGGAAGCGTCACAATACACCACATAGCCATCTGACCCTTCTAGAAGTGTTAAGATCGGAGCTGAGGTCAACCTGTCTTTCAACTCTTGGAAGCTGCGTTCACAAGCATCATTCCACTGAAAATTTGTTGACTTCTGCCTTAGCTTCGTCAATGGGGAAAAAATAGACGAGAACCCCTCTACGAACCTTCTGTAATAACCTGCCAACCTCAGAAAACTACGAACTTCCGTAGGCGTCGTAGGCCTTGGACAAGTCTCCACAGCTTCAATTTTCTGAGTGTCGACTCGAATGCCATCATTTGAAATAACATGGCCCAGAAATGTCACAGAATTTAGCAAAAACTCGCGCTTTGAAAATTTTGCATACAATTCTTGGGCTCGAAGAATGCCAAGAACAGTTCGCAAATGATCTGCATGTTCCGATTCCGTGCGAGAATACACCAGAATATCATCAATAAATACTATCACAAATAGGTCCAAGAGAGGCCTGAATACGTTGTTCATCAAATTTATAAACACGGCCGGAGCATTAGTCAACCCAAACGACATCACTCGGAATTCATAGTGACCATAACTCGTTCTGAATGCCGTCTTGGGAATATCCGCTTCTCTAACTCTCACCTGATGGTAACCCGATCTCAAATCTATTTTTCAAAACCATTTGGCACCCTGTTGCTGATCAAATAAATCATCAATCCTCGGAAGAGGATACTTGTTCTTTATCGTCACTTTATTCAATTGCCTGTAGTCGATACACATTCGTAGAGAACCGTCTTTCTTCCTTACAAACAAGACCGGTGCTCCCCACGGTGATGAACTGGGTCTAATAAACCCCTTTTCAAGCAAGTCTTTCAACTGCGCCTTTAGCTCTTTTAATTCTGCCGGAGCCATTCGATAAGGAGGAATAGAAATAGGCTTGGTGTCCGGCAACACGTCAATAGCAAAATCTATTTCTCTTTCTGGAGGAAGACCTGGAAGCTCATCAGGAAATGCATTTGGGAATTCATTCACAATCGGAACTGATTGGAAAGTTGGTGGCTTTGCCTCGGTGTCATGAACCCGAACTAAATGATAAATATAACCCTTGGCTATCATCTTCCTTGCCCTAAGGTTAGAAATAAACCTACCCTTTGAAGATGCTATATTTCACTACCATTCAAGCACGGGCTCTCCCGGAAATCGAACCACATTCGTTCGGCAATCAACATTAGCGTAGCACGAGGCCAACCAATCCATACCCATGATTACATCGAAATCCAACATTTCCAACTCAATCAAATCAGCTGTGGTCTGGCGATTACATATCACAACTACACAATTTTTATACACTTGTCTTGCTATCACGGGATCACCAACCAGATTAGATACCTCGAAAGGTTTGATTGGCTCAGGTTTCACCCCAATATAACTAGCAACATATGGAGTAATATAAGAAAAAGTAGAACCCGAATCTATCAGTGCGTATACATCACGGGAGAATATAGACAATGTACCTGTAACCACATCCGGGGAGGACTCAAGATCCTGCCGTCCGGCTAAAGCATATGCACGGGGCTGAGTGGCACCTGAAGTAGATGCTGCCCCTCTACCTCTACCTCGGCCTGCTGACACCTGGGGAATCTGTCCTGCCGGGCGTGCTGAGGAAGAACCAACTGCTGTGCCTGTAGACTGAACTCCAACTCTGCCACTCATCGACGGGCAATCTCTCATCATGTGCCCCACCTGGCCACAAGTATAGCAAGCGTCCGAACCCTGGCGACACTGTCCGGAATGCAATCTACCGCACTGGCTGCATCGCGGTACTGGGGGTCTCCTCTGGCTATAATCTTCCCTGAACTGGGAATCTGGAGTTCCCGAACTCTGGCCCTGTCCTGAGCGGAAGGAGAGATCAAATCTCCTACGTGTAAATCAAGGAGGTGCACTGGTCACCGACTGGCCTGAGTAACCAGAATATGTCTGCCTTGATCCCCCTCTATAACCACTGCCTGCTCCCATAGATCTCGCCCTCTTGCCTTGCCTTCTTTCGTTATCGCGGTCATTCCTTGGTGGTTGTTGTCGCCCCTCGAAATTCTGAGCATGGGCCTGTATTCGGGAAATATCCATCCCGTCTTGCAAGGAAGCCATTAAACAATCTCTGAATAAATGTGGCCCTAGGCCACTTACAAATCTATGTACCCGGTCTCCCATGTCAGCCACAATAGCCGGGGCATATCTAGCCAAGGAGTTAAATTGCATGATGCACTCCTGTCCGCTCTAGCTCGGCGGACCTCGGGTGGCAAGTAGTGACGAATAAATGCATCCACGAATTCTTGCCAAACCGGAGGAGGCGCATTCTCTCCTCTTGATAATACCCAGTTGTTGTACCACAAAATAGCCACATCCCGGAGTCTATAAGATGCCAACTCCACGGATTCAGTTTCAGAGGCATGGACAATCTTGAATGTCCTCATTACCTCATCTATGAAACCTTGCGGGTCGAAGTGCAAATCTGTTACTTTCTCATTTCCAAAATTCATAAATAGTCATTCCCTACTTAGTCAGACATCGCACACTCATACACTTCGTTGGTCTACCCGTTGTACGTTCACGGGGAAATTTCCGAGGTGTAACACACAAGTTTGTTGAATTCTTCTCAAAGTTCAGACTTTTATTGTGGCTTGTGAAGTAGCTAAGGTATGTAAGGCTAACTGTAATACCTCGTAATCTTGAACTAGGTGTGAATGTGTAAAAAACTAGTATTTAAGTTGATATTTTTGCCATATGAATCTATTCGGGATGAATTCGGGTGATAAACAATTGTTTTGAAGTCAAACTAAAATGTGGAGTTCTTAAGGGCTTCTAAATTCGTCTAAATCTAAGACAGTCTGCACTTATTTCCAGTTTTAGGGTATTTGCGTTGGGAATTTGACAAAACTTATAAAATGAAAGTTGTAGGCTCTGAAATACCTTTCCCACCATATAAAGTGGGGCTTAAACGGAGCTACGTACAGGGAGTTATGATCGTTTTACTGAGCGAATATTGATTGTCGGAAAAAATGTGCTGGGAGCGTGCCGCGGACCCAGTACAGAAAAATTCAGCTGCAGACCAAAAACAAAACATGATCAGGTTCTAAACCCGCGACGCGGACTCAGGACGGAGCGGGGAATATTTTCTGGTTTCGAATTTTCTTTAAGTCCTACTTCGTTGTGTTATTTCCCACTTCGTTTCAAATCAATATTTCTGAGGAAAAGAACCTTAGAAAAGTCTCTTTAACCCTAAGGTAAGTTCTCACTCAATCTTGTTCATTCCCACACCATATCCATCCCCTCTTGATAGCAAATCATCTCTCTAAAACCCTAAGTTCTTGAATTCTCAAGAAGAATAATATAGCACTACTAAAAAACTGCCAATTATCGACGCACTGCATCGGTTTAAAAAATCGACGGAAAATTGATTCACTGCGACAGGTTTTTGTATTTCTAATTTTTTTTAATTATTTCAATTAGAAAACCGACTGACGACGTCGATTTTTTTGGCAGAATTTTGAAAATATATTTCCGCCAAAAAAAACCAACGTCCCGCGTCGGTTTTATTAAAAAAAAAAACATTAATATAAAACCGACGGACGACGTCGGTTTTATTTTTAAAAATATTTTAAATAGTATGCCATTCATTTTGTTTTTTAAAAAAATAATAATTTTTTTTTAAAGAAACCGGCGGACAGAGTCGGTTTCCTTTTTTTTTTTTTTAAGTTTTTGGGTCAAAATCTGGTCAATGTGCGGAAAAAACCGACGGACATGGTCGGTTTTGTCCGTCGATTTTTCTTTAAAAACATGGCAAACGGCTTTTATTCACATTTCTTCTCCTCTTCCCAGTTAAAACTCCCATTCCCCTAAAACCCTACCCGCCGCCCCCTTCCCCTCCGCCCAGCCCTGCCGCCTGCGCAGCCTGTCCTCACCTACCCCAGACCCATTTTGAAGTTAATAAATTGAGGTTAATTTCTCTTAAATTAGGGTTTTTAAAATTCTTTCAATTTTAGTTTTATTTGTAGATTTTAGGCCTAATGCTAGTCTATTTAACTTTCTTAAAGATCATTTGCAATGTTATTAATGTTGAATTTGTGAATAAAATGTAAAATTTATTTGACTACTTTACTTGTCATTTTTTTTTTTTGGCTTGAGATTGTGCTATATTTCATGTTCTTTGTCAATGTATTTATGTTAGCTTAGTTATCATTATTTGTAATATTATTGATGTTGAATATGTGCAAAAATGTATACTTTAATTATTTGACTAGTTTTTTTTTTTTTTTTGGATTGTGCTTTTTGTTGGAATTCCATAAGTTATTAGAATTGTTATTGATCATTCCAAATTAGAATTGGTTGAGATTGTGCTTTTCAAAGTTAGAATTGTTAAGTTATAGTATTTCTATAACCTCAATACTAAAATGTAGACTTTATTTTTCTAGATTTACTTTTCAATTTTTAGAATTGGTTGGGATTGTGCTTTTCAAAGTTAGAATTATTAAATTATAATATTTCTATAACCTCAAAACTAAAATGTAAACTTTATTTGACTATATTTACTTTTCAATTTTTAGAATTAAAGTTAGAATCCATAAGTTATTAAAGTTAGAATTGTTATTGAGAATTCAAAGTTAGAATTGGTTGGGATTGTGCTTTTCAAAATTATATTAAAGTTAGAATTTATAAATTATTAAAGTTAGAATTGTTATTGAGAATTCAAAGTTAGAAGTGGTTGGGATTGTGTTTTCTTAAGTTAGAATTCTTAAGTTATAATATATTTCTATAACCTCAATAATTTGTGGTTATATTTTTGTAGATGGATCGTATGTGGATGTATAATATGAATAGTAGTAATCGTGTGGGTGTACATGATGAATTTGTTGAAGGTGTTGATGGGTTTATCACACATGCAATGACACTTCACCCTTTTCAAAATGAAGGGGTAATTAGGTGTCCTTGTTCTCATTGCCGGTGTATGAAGTATTTGAAACCGGAAGCGGTTAGGGTTCATTTATATAGTCGTGGGTTTAAGTAGAAATATTATGTTTGGACTGATCATGGAGAGACTAATGGGATCGATGGTATATTTTACAATATGATTGTCAGTGAAAGTAGTGTGTCGCAGGAATATAGTCATGTCCAATATAATAGAGTTAATGATATGGTTAATGATGCTTTTGGCGTACAGTCTGGGTTTGAACCTGAGCAAAATTTTGAGGAACCTCCTAATGAAGAAGCAATGCGCTTCTATCAAGAATTAGAAGAGGCTAGTCATCCACTTTGGGTAGGGAGTCAGCATTCTAAGTTGTCTGTTGCAGTTAGAATGATTAACATCAAATCAGATTGGACTGTTGCTGAAGCTGCTATGGACTCAATGATTAAGCTTGTAGGGGAACTAGTTAGTCCGGAATACGACATACCTAATAGTTACTATGAAGCAAAGAGATTGGTTTCCAAATTAGGATTGTCGTATGATAGAATTCATTTTTGTCCAAACGGTTGTATGTTGTTCTATAAGCAAGATACTAATTTAAATGAATGTAAACTATGTGGACATGCGCGTTATAAGCGGACACCTAGTAGGAAGATGGTTCCAATTAAGGCGATACATTATTTACCTATTATACCTAGGTTAAAGAGGTTGTTTGCATCGCCGAGTTCTGCTCCTCACATGAGATGGCCCGATGAAAATAGAAGGCCACCTGGTGTTATGTGTCATCCATCGGATGGAGAAGCGTGGAAACATTTTGATAGAACTTATCCTAATTTTGCTAGTGAATCAAGAAACATTCGTTTGGGTTTGTGTGTGGATGGTTTCACACCATACTCTGTTTCGGCTGCACCCTATTCTTGTTGGCCTGTATTTCTTACTCCATATAATCTACCGCTTGAGATGTGTATGATAAGTCCCTATATATTCCTAAATTGTGTTATCCCTGGTCCTCGTAATCCAAAAGTTTTGATTGATGTCTATCTACAACCTTTGATTGATGAGTTAAAACAATTGTGGTGTGAAGGTGTAGTGTCATATGATATATCAACTAAGAGCAATTTCATGCGTCCTTCTTTGATGTGGACCATTAACGATTTTCCTACGTATGGGATGTGTCTGGTTGGATGACTATTTGAAAGCTTGCCTGTCCTTATTGCATGGAAAATAGTAAAGCTTTCATTTTAAAACATGGCCACAGAAATTTATGGTTTGATTGTCATCGTCAATTCTTGCCTATGGATCACCAATTCAGGAAAATTAAACAAGCATTTAGAAAGAATAAAACTGAAAATGATCCCCCACCTCGAACATTGTCAGGAGAAGAAATTTGGGGGAGGGTTTGTCACTTGCCTAAGGTCACAGAAGTTGCCCCTTATAGACTACCTGGTTATGGCGTTGAACATAATTGGACTAAACAGAGCATATTCTGGGAGTTACCGTGTTGGAAGGATAATCTTCTATGGCATAATCTTGATGTGATGCATATTAAAAAAAACTACTTTGATAATTTGTTCAACACTATTATGGATGTTAAAGGAAAGACAAAAGATAACCCAAAAGGTAGATTGGACCTAAAGGAATATTGTAGGCGCCCTGAATTGAACTTGCAAGAGTTAGCGAATAATAAAGTGTTCAAGCCCAAGGCTAGTTTTTCATTCACTTTGGAGGGAAACGAGAGATTTGTCAATGGGTTAAGACTTTCCGAATGCCAGAGGGGTATGCGTCTAATTTTGACAAGCGTGCTGATATGAATGAAGGAAAACTGATAGGTATGAAAACTCATGATTGCCATGTTTTCACGGAAACTTTGATTCCTATTGCATTTAGCCGCCTACCGGAAAGAATATGGAAACCAATCACAGTTCTTCAGGAATTTATGTTCTAACACTTTGACGGTAGAAAACCTTCAAAGAATGGAATAGAATATACCAGTCATTACAACTAAGCTCGAGAAGATCTTTCCATGTGGATTTTTTGATGTGATGGAACATCTTCCCATTCATCTTATACAAGAGGCGCGCCTTGGAGGCCCGGTTCAAACTAGGTGGATGTATCCTTTTGAGAGGTAAGTAACCAAACTTACTACCTCTTTCTTTAATAGTATTTTGTTAACTAATTACTGTTCCTATTGATATTAAACATGTGCAGGACCATTGGCAAATGCAAAAAATTGGCTAAGCAAATATCTAAGATTGAAGGATCTAATTTTGAAGCGTATCTTGCAAAGGAAACAACGCATTTCTGTTCATATTATTTCGGAGAGCAAGTGTCATGTATGAGAAATAGGCTCAACCGTAATGATGAGGGTGGAGTTGATCCTAACTACCCACCAAACCTTAATGAGAAAGTACATTGTTAATCGCTACAATTTTCAAACCGAAGAAGTTTCTTAATATATGAAGACGAATAATAGTGGAGTGTCCAGTAAAGGCGATGCTGATGGTAGCAGTGTAACAGTTGATTATTACGGTTTGCTGCAGGAGATCATACAAATTAAGTATCCAGGTTACCCTAAGAAGAAGATAACATTATTTCGGTGCAAGTGGTTTGATCCAATCTAAAGAGGTACAAGGGTGAATCGTCAACATAACGTAATTGAAGTCAAACACACAAGACAATACAATCGCTATGATCCCTTTATAATTGCACAAAATGCTAAGCAAGTGTATTATGCTCCATATCCTTTGCGTAGGGATAAGGCTGATTGGTGGGTGGCTATAAAGACTAAGCATATGGGGCGGATTGAGGTCTATAATGAATTAGATGTGGCGTATCAAAATGATGTACCAGTTATTCATCAAACGGTTGACACAGAGTTAGAAAATAGTTTGGAACATCCTCAACACATATTAGAAGAAGTTGATGAAGATGATGTAACTATCATAGAAAATGTTGAGGAAGAATCGACCGATGGACCTGAAACAAGCGATGAGGAGGAATCATCTGATGAAAATGAAACAAGCGAGGATGAGTGGGAGGATAACTAGTTGCATGTTAGTTTATTCTATACTTGATAGTAACACAATTCTATACTTGTTAAATTTTTATTCTAACGTTATTAACTTTCGGTATGCAGATGTCATCAGGTGGTAGTGATCAAGGTAAGGGTAGAGCTGGAGGTACTATTAAGAGAAAAGATAAGAGACCTATAGATCCTACGACTACTAGTAGTCAGTCCATTCCGTCCGCTCCACATATGCAGTCTACTCCGCCTTTTTTTTTTAATGCCTGGCTCTTCTATGCAGGCCCAGTCTGGTCAGTGGGTCTTTCAGCCGGCACCACCTCAGCCGGCATCATTTACCTATCCTACTTCTATACCTACACCTATGTATTGCCCACCACGTGGCAAATCTCCTAGCACATCGACCACTTTGTCTCCTTCTCCTTCTCCAAGTGGTACACCTCCAAGTGTATCTAATTTGCGCCTTAGAGATAGCAACTCTGAGCCTGAGTCACTGCCATCCAGCCAGTCTCAGACCCATCTTCATCCTCCTGCACCTGCTCCTACACCAGCACCGGCTCCTATATAGGCACCGATATATCATGGTTTACATCCGGGAGATAGAGATGCGATCGGTCGAATTTTCATCGTGCCTGAGGGAGCTGGGTAAGATTGTCTTTTATTAAGTTTTCCTAAAAATTTTTTTCATCTTAATCTTATATGCATTAATTGTTTTAACCGTAGGTTCTATCCAGATCACGAACTAAAAAAATCTTGCTGGATGTTGTTCGAAGGCTTTATGGCGATCATTTTTATACTTCATGGGGTGAAATCCCATATGATACTCGACAGGCTATGTTTCGAGAGTTTAACGTATGCATCTTGTTATACATTTCATAACTTGAATTTACTTTTATATAAATCATCTAACATTAGCTATTTGATTTGCAAATTTATTGTATATAGGATCCAATGGACAATGATAGGGTTGCTGCAAACTTTGAGAGGAAGGGGAGTGCATGGTTGTCTGATTGGTTTTCGAGGGATAGAAGGTATATGAAGACGTCCCAATGGCTAAACGCTGAACAGTGGGAGAAACTTAAGGCATATTGGCGAACTCCTGAGTTTATCGCCAAGTCTGAGTAGGCAAAGGCTGCCCGTGCATCTCAGAAAGGTGGCTTTTTGCACACTGCGGGTGCAAGAAGTCAAGGGCACGTGGCTAGGACAATGGTAAGTAATTTTATACTTTTAAAGTTACCTACGATAAATATATCATTATTGAGTTATTAATTTTATGTTTAACTTTTGTTTTGCAGAAAAAAGCTACGGGACAGATGCCAACTCAGGATCCGTTATTCCTAAAGATCCACACAAAAAATAAGAAGCAAGAGTCGGATCCGACCGTATGGGTTGAGGACAGGGCTTGTAATTCCTATGTAAGTGATAATTTTATTATTTAACTAATTATAAGTTTAATTATGATATATTCGTTATATACTAAGGAACAACTTAAGTCGCCTTCGGTCAGGATTGCGAGGTGAAGGGTCTTCTCGACAAGCCGAGAGAGTTGATGGTGTTCAGGTCACAGCTATGGCGCAACAAATTACTGAACTTAATAGGAAATTAGCTGAGATTGAGGCAGAAAGAGTTGAGGAAAGTAACACCATGAAAGCGAGCCTTGAATCGCTCGTGGCACAAGTTAAAAGCCACATTGCATGTGGACAATTTGGTGTGCGCCCTTCTACCCCCCCCCCCCCCCCCCCCCTCTCTCCGACCCAGAAGATGATGATGACGGTGATTATGTAGCCCGGACACCGGATGATCAGTTGTAGTAGTTTGGATTTAATAATGGACTTATGTTAAAACTAGTTAATGGTACTTTTGGTTGGACATTTAAATATTTCTAAATTTTGAAGGTCTATTTAGATCGTATTTGATGTGTTTAGATAGTGTTTGATGTGTTTTATTATTACTTAGGGTGATTTTATGTGTTGTAGCTCTTTAAGAATTGATTTGGAACATTTTAATGCTAGTTTTGAGTAGTTTTTGGTACCGGTTTCTGCGCAGGTGTGGCTGCAGAAAATGCAGGAATTGCATGTAGGAAATTTTCCAGAAAACCGACGCAGTCCGTCAGTTTTCTGGAAATTAATTTTGGAAATTTTCCAGAAAACCGACTCAGTCTGTCGGTTTTCTGGAAATTAATTCTTAAATTTTATGAAAAACCGATGCACTGCTTCGGTTTTTTATTTAAAATAAAAAACTTGTGTCGGTTTTTTCGTAAAATATATATTGTTTTTATATAAGATAAAAAATCAGAAATTAAAAAAACCGACTCAGTCCGTCGATTTTTTTTTTTAATTATTGGATAAAACCCGACGGACCACGTAACCGACACAGTCCGTCGAAAAAAACTGACGTGGTCCGTCGGTTTTCAAAAAGTGAGGCTATGTGAACCGACGGACCGTAAAGGGTCGGTTTTCCATCAGTTTCATTGAAAAAACCGACACGGTCCATTGGTTTTCCTCATCGGTTTTTGCTAGTTTTTTAGTAGTGTAGGCGTGTGGAATTCGTCTAATAGGTAAAGTTTCTAAATTTTCCTAGTATTAATAAAGTAATGGGTTAGAGTAGAAGCTCTACAAGGTTGGAATCCGTTAGTGATTCATGAAAGGGTTCAAGAACCCGTTTATAAGGCTTACGAAAAAACCCTAGTTTTCGAAATTCCAAGAAAACTTCAAGAAACGATTCAAGTTCTAATCATTCTCATCTAAAACCACTGTAGTGTGATTGTAGAACCTTGGGAATTACATTAGAGCGGGATTTGAGGTATGTCTAGATTTCCAAAAATCTTTCTTGAAGTATGCCTACTTTAAAAAATCCTTCTTTGAAGTATGTTGTCTGGCTTGAAACGTGTGGATGATTGTTTGTGACTTGAAATCTTCCTTTAAAATATGAACATGATTATAACTCTTATGTGGTGGAAGTTCTTTTGGAATTAAAGATGATTTCTTTTAAACAAGGTCATGCGTGTGTAGGGTCAATGTCACGACCCGTTTAGGGGGGGGGGGGGGGGGGGCGCGACGAGCGCCCGGCGCTAGCCCACCCGAGCACCCCCCTGGCTTGCTCTTGTGCTTACATCTAGGTGAGCCACATAATTCTATTCATTCATCATATTAGTCCCATTGGACAACAATGCCTTTACATTATCATTGGCATCTATGCCACACCAATGTACATGAGCCAACAAGGCTATCAAAATGATATACAAAATATAGGACGACAAGGACAAACATATCTAACCATATACACGTGTCTACGAGCCTCTAAGAAGAGTATAACATATCACATGAGCGGGACAGTATCCCGCTATGCCCATAACTATGTACACAAAAGAATAAGTACCCAAAAGCTATGGCTCCGAATGAAATGGAGGTCTGCTATGTAGTCTCTGAGAATGTGGCTATGGATCAAGTATGTCTCCCTGTGCACGCGGGCATGACGCAGCGTCCACAAACAAAAGGACGTCAGTACGAAAAATGTACTGAGTATGTAAAGCATAATCAATATCAGTATAGAAGCATAATGAACAACATGAGAAATAGCACAAGATGGGAGATGGTAATATCATCGTCATGGGCACTTACTTGCCTTTCATAGAAACTTTCCATTCTAATGCGTATTTGTGTTCATACATCAATATCCGTATCCATAATCGTATCCGTCCCATACTAGTAATCATATTCGTATACATACCCTTATTCACATTCATATCGTATCATATTCGTATTCATATCATATACATATCGTTTACATAACATACCCGACCATGCAGGATCGGTGTTTCATACATACTTGGCCAACCAAGGCTCAAGGTTACACATACTTGGCCCTACCAAGGCTTCAGGGTTACATCTACTTGGCCCTACCAAGGCGTCAGGGTTATCTTACCATCTGCAGAGGTGTGCCCGCATTACGTAATCATATACATACTTATTTACATATCTTACCCGGCCTCATAAGCTCGAGGTTCCGTAATAGTCATACATAGATACATACATATAATAGCTCATAAGCATCTTTACTATTTGCATCGTCATCATTATTACTATTATAGTCATTCATCTCATCTACCTCAATAGACCTACTCGTCATGCGAAGAATCATAGTACAATCGTAGCGTATCAAGAATCGTGAGCTTACTAGCTCGGAAGATCAATCATTTGAAGGATATCATAGTCTCATAGAAGATTTAGACGTTTGGCCAAAGAACTATGCCTTATGAAAGAAGGGTTAGCCTGACATACCTTTTTCCATTGAACTATTCTACACTTGCACGTTCTCCTTCGACGATCGCGTTTCTACCTTCTTTAAAGCCATACTATCATTAGAATCGATAGCTAGCATATATGACTAAAGCTAGAGAAAATCGGACAGCATCTCCTCTATTTATACGACATTCCTCCATAACGTATATCAACCCCCAAACGTCGCTAATACATTCACAATATTATAACAATAGCCATTATTCATCCATATTATCCATATTTCTCAATTCACTTTCAACTACCCACATCCATGGTCATAACACACGACTATGTCCATTCACTTACATTGCTCACCTCATGTTCTCAACATCATTTATAACATATTTACATCACAACACATCAAGACTCATAACTCAATTCAAGCTATTTCTTAAAATGGCACTATTCCACATTCATGACCCATTTTTCTATACCCTTTTACAATCCAAGTATTTCAACTCTCAAATACCTTAAAAAACATAGAAATATCATAAATATTACCTTAGATGTCGTAGGAACAAGCCTTAGTTGATAATACTCCACTTAAGCAAAAACCCTAGTTCACCTCCAATGAGATTTCTTGACTTTTATGATCTTAAATGGGTTTTCTTACACTTGTTCACTTGGTTTATGTTGTTGATCATGAATAATCCTTGAATTCTTGTGGAATAAATGTAGAGAGATGTTTTAGAGAGAAGGGGTGAAATGTGGAAATGAAATAATAAACTAGGTCCCCTTTTTAATAACCCAAAATCTGATCTGAAATGAATAGTCGTCGAAAGTGCACAGTGATCGTAAACCTAGTTTACGGGCCGTATTCCAGATTACGGTCCGTATTCTGTGGGCGTATTTAAGCATAACAGAACCAGAAAGTCAGGCTGAGACATGGTGATTTACGAACACAGTTTACGGGCCGTATTTCAGTTTACGGTTCGTATTTCAAGTTGTCTTTAACCATTCAAGCATTTGACAGAAAGTTGAAGTTTTGGAAGTTGAAATATAACATGGCAGTTTACGGGCCGTATGCCCCTTTACGGTCCGTATTTCTTATTACGATCGACTGGCCAAAGTGAAAATCTGCAACTTTCCACATTTTCAGAACCTATAGTTAGTCATTACGGAGCATAACCTATCTCTTATTGCTATCGCCTTTTTGAATCTTCCTTAGGGTCGTCAAACGTCGTTCCCTTCTTATTAAAACATCATATACGCTATGCCCTTTGTTAGCCTATCCACTGTACGTTCGCGGGGAAATTTTCAAGGTGTAACATTCTTCCGCCCTTTTGGAACATTCGTCCTCGAATGTTAAAGTCTTCGGGGATTCTATAAAAATTTCGCCAGAGTCTCCCCTATAATATGACACTACCATCCTGTCACAACAACTCATATGGAATCATACTTACGTCGAGAACGGGGTAAGCCTGAAATGAAGTCCATGTTAATCACTTCCCACTTCCAAGTTGGGATTTCTATAGCTTGCAACAATCCACTCAGCTTTTGATGCTCGATTTTCACTTGCTGGCAGTTGGGACATTGAGCTACGAATTCTGCTATACCTTTCTTCATTCCATTCCACCAATATATAGACTTAGATCATGATACTTTTTCGTCGCACCGGGGTGAACAGAATAACGGGAGCAATGAGCTTCTCTCAATATCTGGTGGCGTAGACCTGCCACTTTGGGAACGCATAATCTGCCTCGGCATCGAAGAACTCCGTCTCTTGAAATACCAAATGATGACTCCTCTTACTGAGGGAGTGTATCTCTGTAATGCATTAGCATAGGATCCTCATATTGTCGCTCTTTCACATCTGCTACTAGCGATGAGACTGCTGAATTCTGGACAGTAGCTCCCTGGCTACCTGAGACCACTACTCAAACTCCTAGAATAGCTAGCTGCTGAAGCTCACGGGCCATTTCTCTCTTCTCGGGTCGTACATCACACAAACTTCCCATAGATCTGCGGCTAAGAGCATCAGCCACAACATTTGCTTTTCCGGGGTGATAAAAGATATCAATATCATAATCTTTTAGCAATTCCAACCATCGTCGTTGCCGTAAATTCAACTCTTTCTGCTTGAAGATATACTGAAGACTCTTATGATCTGTATAAATATCCACATGGACGCCATATAAATAATGTCTCCATATCTTTAATGCATGAACCACTGCGACCAATTCTAAATCATGGGTTGGATAATTCTGCTCATGTTTCCGTAATTGCCTTGAAGCATACGCGATCACTTTACCATGTTGCATCAACACACAACCTAGCCCAATGCCTGAAGCATCACAATAGACAACATATCCCTCCAATCCCTCTGGAAGTGTCAAGACTGGGGCGGAAGTAAATCTACCTTTCAACTCTTGGAAGCTAAAATCGCAAGCATCTGTCCATTGAAACTTTGTTGATTTCTGGGTCAACTTTGTGAGCGGTGCAGAAATAGAAGAAAAGCTCTCAACGAATATCCTGTAATAACCTGCTAAGCCCAGAAAGCTACGAACCTCCGTAGGAGTTGTGGGCCTTGGCCAAGTCTTCGCGGCCTCAATCTTCGGACTATCCACTCGAATGCCATCGACTGCAACAACATGTCCCAGAAATGTCACTGAATTCAGCCAAAACTCGCATTTGGAAAACTTTGCAAACAACTCTCAAGTTCGAAGAACTCCAAGGATAGTACGCAAATGATCCGCATGTTCTGCCTCGGATCTAGAATATACCAAGATGTCGTCGATAAATACAATCACAAACAGATCTAGGAAAGGCCTGAACACGTTGTTCATCAAATCCATAAATAATACCGGTGCATTAGTTAGCCCAAATGACATTACCCGAAACTCAAAATGACCATATCTTGTTCTGAAGGCTGTCTTAGGGATATCTTTCTCCCTAACTCTCACTTGGTGATATCCGGATCTCAAATATATCTTCGAAAACCATTTGGCGCCTTGAAATTGATCAAATAAGTCATCAATCCTCGGAAGAGGATATTTATTCTTAATCGTCACCTTGTTCAATTGCCGATAATCAATGCACATTCTCAAGGAGCCATCTTTCTTTCGGACAAACAATACGGGTGCTCCCCATGGGGATGAACTAGGCCTAATAAAGCCTTTTTCAAGCAAGTCCTTCAATTGCTCCTTCAACTCTTTCAATTCCGCGGGAGCCATTCTATAAGGAGGAACAGATATAGGCTTAGGACATGGCAACACATCAATGGAAATATTAATCTCCCACTTGGGAGGGAGGCCTCGAAGCTTTTCCGGGAACACATCCGGAAATTCATTTAGTACAGGAACTGACTGAAGAGTCGGCGATTCAGCTTCTACATCTTGAACCTGAACTAGATGGTAGATACACCCTTTTGTGATCATTTTCCTTGCCTTTAGATAGGAAATAAACCTACCTTTTGGTGACGCTGTATTCCCTTTCCATTCTAAAACTGGTTCTCCCAGAAACTGGAAACGAACCATTTTCATTCTACAATCAACATTGGCATAACAAGAAGCCAACCAATCCTTGCCCATAATAACATCAAAATCCACCATTTCTAACTCATGCAAATCAATCATGGTACGACGATCGCAAATCACAATTATACAATTTCTATATACTCGGCTAGCTATTACCGATTCACCCACGGGTGTAGATAGCTCAAAAGGCTTGATCGACTCCGGTTCGACTCTAAATCGACCCACAACATACAGAGTAACATATGACAATGTGGAGCCCGGATCAATCAAAGCATATACATCACGAGAGAATACTGATAATATATCTGTAACCACGTCAGGAGAAGACTCAAGATCTTGGCGTCCATCCAAAGCATAAACACGGTGCTGAGGACCGCTAGAACTGGGGACTCTCCCTCTGCCTCTACCATGGCCGACTGGCGCATTTGAACCTGGCCCCATAGGGCGTACAGACGCTGAAGATCCAGCTACCGACCCTGAAGGCTGGGTCCTACCTCTACCATGAACTGAGGGGCAATCACGCATGATATGGCCTGGTCGACCACATGAATAGCAAACATCTGAACCCAATCGGCAACGACCCCAATTCAACTTCTCACACTAGGAACATCGTCGTGCGGGTGGCCTTGCCTGACCCGAATCGTCTCTAAACTGAGACCCCGAATAACTCTGACTCGGCTCGGAATGAATAGGTCTATCGAATCTCTGTCCGGAAAACTGGGGAGGTGCACTAGTCATAGAATAGCCTAAGTGGCTAGAAATCTGCAGCCTGTGCGCACCTCTGAACTCACTCACCGAACCCGAAGATCTGGCCCTATTACTATGACCCCTATCCTGCTCGCGTTCACTTCTCTGCTGTTGCAGACTTTCTTCTAAGTTCTGAGCATGGGCCTGAATGCGTGCAATGTCCATATTGTCCTGAAGGGACGCAGTCAAACACCTATCCATCAAATGCGGCCATAGGCCTTTCACGAATCAGTGTACTCTGTCACCCATAAACGCTACCATGGCCGAGGCATATCTAGCCAAAGAATTAAAGCGGAGACTATACTCTAGAGCACTCATGCTACCTTGCCTCAAATTTAAGAATTTATCGGCCCTAGATCGCCGAACTTCTGGAGACATATAGTGTCGGAGAAAAGCATAAAAAAACTCTTGCAATACCGGGGGAGGTGCGTTGGCTCCCCGTGAAGCCATCCAAACCGTATACCATTGGATCGAGACATCTCCCAATCTATACGACGCTAACTCCACCGACTTGGTGTCCGAAGCATGTATCAATCGAAGCGTCCTCAACATACCATCAATGAAATCCTGAGGGTCCTTTTCCGGATTTGATCCAAAGAATTCCGGAGGGTTCAAAGTAATGAAGTCACGGGCCCTTGCACTAACAACACTATCACCTTGCCCTGCACTTTGCCGCTGAGTCTGAGCAGAAACCAACTGAGTAAGCAAATGTATGGCCTCTTTCACATCTTGTCCTGAAGCATCCGGTGGAGGAGCTGGAGGTGCTGGAGCTGGGGCTGAGGCTCCCTCGTGCTCCTCTACTATAGGTACTGAACGGGAGGACTGAGATTGAGACGCACTTTGGAACTCAGTTTCCTCTACTACCGGTGGCGGTGCTCTTTCAGCCCGCTTTTCTGCCACCGTCTTGCCCTTTTGGGCAGCTGTAGCCTTTCTCTTTACTGGCATTTCTGAAATACACAACACACGATTAAGGGACAGGAATTTCTTATTCCATAGCTCTATCGCACGATTCTTATGAAGAAAGAAGGTCATTTATTCCTAAAATGTCCGCATCTTCATGTTTATAAGTGTGGCGTGCAACACACCCATAACCAAGACTCTACTAGACATTGCTCGTAGACACACCCTAGGACTGAACTGCTCTGATACCACTTTTGTCACGACCTGTCTAGGGGGGGGGGGGGGGGGCGCGACGAGCTCCCGGTGCTAGCCCACCCGAGAACCCCCTTTGGCTTGATCTTGTGCTTACATCTAGGTGATCCACATAATTAAACACATAATTCTATTCATTCATCATACTAGTCCCATTGGACAACAATGCCTTTACATTATCATTGGCATATATGCCACACCAATGTACATGAGCCGACAAGGCTATCAAAATGATATACAAAATATAGGCCGACAAGGCAAGATATATCTAACCATATACACGTGTCTACGAGCCTCTAAGAAGTGTATTACATATCACATGAGCAGGACAGGACCCCGCTATGCCCATAACTATGTACACAAAAGAATAAGTACCCAAAAGCTATGGCTCCGAATGAAATGGAGCTCTGCTATGTAGTCTCTGAGAATGTGGCTATGGATCAAGTCTGTCTCCATGTGCACCTGCGGGCATGACGCAGCGTCCACAAACAAAAGGACGTCAGTACGAAGAATGAATTGAGTATGTAAAGCATAATCAATATCAATATCGAAGCATAATGAACAACATGAGAAATAGCACAAGATGGGAGATGGTAATATCATCGTCATGGGCACTTACTTGCCTTTCATAGAAAATTTCCATTCTAATGCGTATTTGTGTTTATACATCAATATCCGTATCCATAATCGTATCCATCCCATACTAGTACTCGTATTCGTATACATACCCTTATTCACATTCATATCGTATCATATTCATATTCATATCATATACATAATCATATCATATACATATCGTCTACATAACATACCCAACCATGCAAGATCGGTGTTTCATACATACTTGGACAACCAAGGCTCAAGGTTACACATACCTGGTCCTACCAAGGCTTTAGGGTTATATCTACCTGGCCCTACCAAGGCGTCAGGGTTATCCGTACCATCTGCAGAGGTGTGCGCGCATTACGTAATCATATACATAATTATTTACATATCTTACCCGGCCTCATAAGCTCGGGGTTCCATAATAGTCATACATAGATACATACACATAATAGCTCATAAGCATCTTTACTATTTTCATCGTTATCATAAACATCATCATTATTACTATTATAGTCATTCATCTCATCTACCTCAATAGACCTACTCGTCATGCGAGAAATCTTAGTACAATCGTAGCTTATCAAGAATCATGAGCTTATTAGCTCGGAAGATCAATCATTTGAAGGATATCATAGTCTCATAGAAGATTTAGACGTTTGGCCAAAGAACTATGCCTTATGATATAAGGGTTAGCCTGACATACCTTTTTCCATTGAACTATTCTACACTTGCACGTTCTCCTTCGACGATCGCGTTTCTACCTTCATTAAAGCCATACTATCATTAGAATCGATAGCTAGCATATATGACTAAAGCTAGAGAAAATCGGACAGCATCTCCTCTATTTATACGACATTCCTCCATAACGTATATCAACCCCCAAACGTCGCTAATACATTCACAATATTATAACAATAGCCATTATTCATCCATATTATCCATATTTCTCAATTCACTTTCAACTACCCACATCCATGGTCATAACACACGACTATGTCCATTCACTTACATTGCTCACCTCATGTTCTCAACATCATTTATAACATATTTACATCACAACACATCAAGACTCATAACTCAATTCAAGCTATTTCTTAAAATGGCACTATTCCACATTCATGACCCATTTTTCTATACCCTTTTACAATCCAAGTATTCCAACTCTCAAATACCTTAAAAAACATAGAAATATCATAAATATTACCTTAGATGTCGTAGGAACAAGCCTTAGTTGATAATACTCCACTTGAGCAAAAACCCTAGTTCACCTCCAATGAGATTTCTTGACTTTTATGATCTTTAATGGGTTTTCTTACACTTGATTCACTTGGTTTATGTTGTTGATCATTAATAATCCTTGAATTCTTGTGGAATAAATGTAGAGAGATGTTTTAGAGAGAAGGGGTGAAATGTGGAAATGAAATAATAAACTAGGTCCCCTTTTTAATAACCCAAAATCTGATCTGAAATGAACAGTCGTCGAAAGTGCACAGTGATCGTAAACCTAGTTTACGGGCCGTATTCCAGATTACGGTCCGTATTCTGTGGGCGTATTTAAGCATAACAAAACCAGAAAGTCAATCATTTGAAGGATATCATAGTCTTATAGAAGATTTAGACGTTTGGCCAAAGAACCATGCCTTATGAAAGAAGGGTTAGCCTTACATACCTTTTTCCGTTGAACTATTCTACACTTGCACATTCTCCTTCGACGATCGCGTTTCTACCTTCATTAAAGTCATACTGTCATTACAATCGATAGCTAGCATATATGCCTAAAGCTAGAGAAAATCGGACAGCATCTCCTCTATGTATACAACATTCCTCCATAACATATATCAACCCCCAAAGGTCACTAATACATTCACAATATTATAACAATAGCCATTATTCATCCATATTATCCATATTTCTCAATTCACTTTCAACTACCCACATCCATAGTCATAACACACGACTATGTCCATTCACGTAAATTGCTCACCTCATGTTATCAACATCATTTATAACATATTTACATCACAACACATCAAGACTCATAACTCAATTCAAGCTATTTCTTAAAATGTCACTATTCCACATTCATGACCCATTTTTCTATACCCTTTTACAATCCAAGTATTCCAACTCTTAAATACCTTAAACAACATAGAAATATCATAAATCTTACCTTAGATGTCGTAGGAACAAGCCTTAGTTGATATTACTCCACTTGAGCAAAAACCCTAGTTTACCTCCAATGAGATTTCTTGACTTGTATGATCTTTAATAGGTTTTCTTACGCTTGATTCACTTGGTTTATGTTGTCGATCATTAATAATCCTTGAATTCTTATGGAATAAATGTAGAGAGATGTTTTAGAGAGAAGGGGTGGAATGTGGAAATGAAATAATAAACTTGGTCCCCTTTTTAATAACCCAAAATATGATCTGAAATGAACAGTCGTCGAAAGTGCACAGTGATCGTAAACCTAGTTTACGGGCCGTATTCCAGATTACGGTCCGTATTCTGTGGGCGTATTTAAGCATAGCAGAACCAGAAAGTCAGGCTGAGACATGGTGATTTACGAACACAGTTTACGGGCCGTATTTCAGTTTACGGTCAGTATTTCAAGTAGTCTTTAACCATTCAAGCATTTGACAGAAAGTTGAAGTTTTGGAAGTTGAAATACGACATGGCAGTTTACGGGCCGTATGCCACTTTACGGTCCGTATTTCTTATTACGATCGACTGGCCAAAGTGCAAATTTACAACTTTCCACATTTTCAGAACCTATAGTTAGTCATTACAGAGCATAACCTATCTGTTATTGCTATCGCCTTTGGAATCTTACTTAGGGTCGTCAAACGTCGTTCCCTTCTTATTAAAACATCGTATATGCTATGCCCTTTGTTGCCCTATCCATTGTACGATCGCGGGGAAATTTTCAAGGTGTAACAATCTTCCGCCCTTTTGCAACATTCGTCCTCGAATGTTAAAGTCTTCGGGGATTCTATAAAAATTTCGCCAGAGTCTCCCCTATAATATGGCACTACTATCCTGTCACGACAACCCATATGGAATCATACTTACGTCGAGAACAGGGTAAGCCTGAAATTAAGTCCATGTTAATCACTTCCCACTTCCAAGTTGGGATTTCTATATCTTGCAACAATCCACCCGACTTTTGATGCTCGATTTTCACTTGCTGGCAGTTGGGACATTGAGCTACGAATTCCGCTATACCTTTCTTCATTCCATTCCACCAATATATAGACTTAAGATCATGATACATTTTCGTTGCACCGGGGTGAACAGAATAACGGGAGCAATGAGCTTCTCTCAATATCTGGTGGCGTAGACCTGCCACATTGGGAATGCATAATCTGCCTCAGCATCGGAGAACTCCGTCTCCTGAAATACCAAATGATGACTCCTCTTTCTGAGGGAGTGTATCTCTGTAATGCATTAGCATGGGATTCTCATATTGTCGCTCTTTCACTTCTGCTACTAGCGACGAGACTGCTGAATTCTGGACAGTAGCTCCCTGGCTACCTGAGTCCACTACTCGAACTCCTAGACTAGCTAGCTGCTGAAGCTCACGGGCCATTTCGCTCTTCTCGGGTCGTACATCACACAAACATCCTATAGATCTACGGCTAAGAGCATCATCCACAACATTTGCCTTTCCGGGGTGATATAAGATATCAACATCATAATCATTTAGCAATTCCAACCATCGTCGTTGCCGTAAATTCAACTCTTTCTGCTTGAAGATATACTGAAGACTCTTATGATCTGTATAAATATCCACTTGGATGCCATATAAATAATGTCTCCATATCTTTAATGCATGAACCATTGCGACCAATTCTAAATCATGGGTTGGATAATTCTGCTCATGTTTCCGTAATTGCCTTGAAGCATACGCGATCACTTTACCATGTTGCATCAACACACAGCCTAGCCCAATACTTGAAGCATCGCAATAAACAACATATCCTTCCAATCCCTCTGGAAGTGTCAAGACTGGGGCGGAAGTCAATCTACCTTTCAACTCTTGGAAGCTACGTTCGCAAGAATCTGTCCATTGAAACTTTGCTGATTTCTGGGTTAACTTTGTGAGCGGTGCAGAAATAGAAGAAAAGCTCTCAACGAATCTCCTGTAATAACCTGCTAAGCCCAGAAAGTTACGAACCTCCGTAGGAGTTGTGGTCCTTGGCCAAGCTTCGCGGCCTCAATCTTCTGACTATCCACTCGAATGCATCGGCTGCAACAACATGTCCCCGAAATGTCACTGAATTCAGCCAAAACTCGCATTTGGAAAACTTTGCAAACAACCCTCGAGTTCGAAGAACTCCAAGGATACTACGCAAATGATCTGCATGTTTTGCCTCGGATCTAGAATATACCAAGATGTCGTCGATGAATATAATCACAAACAGATCTAGGAAAGGCCTGAACACGTTGTTCATCAAATCCATAAATAATGCCGGTGCATTAGTTAGCCCAAATGACATTACCTGAAACTCAAAATGACCATATCTTGTTCTGAAGGCTGTCTTAGGGATATCTTTGTCACGACCCAGCTAGGGCCCATGACGGGTACCCGGGGCTGACCACCGAGCACCGCTTGTTCTACTACTCATCATACTCGTTACGCCTTCTTTTCGTCAATAATCTCATAATTATAAGAAAATCATTTTCATTAAAGATCATAAACACTTTTATATACATAAGCCCTTTTGCTATCAGAAGATAGTGTACATATATCTACATATATACAGTAGTGACCTTGTGAGACCATATAACCCACACATACGTATTTACGAGCCTCTACTAGAGTACTAGACATATGGACGGGACAAGACCCCGTCGTGCCCAAAATACTTATACATATATATACACAAAAGTATAAACCCGATTAGCACCTCCGAAATAATGGAGTGCTTCTGCTAATCTGCTGATAGCTCCTAAAGGTCTGCGCCATCTCCCTGTCTACCTGTGGGCATGAACACAGTGTCCAAAGAAAACGGACGTCAGTACGAATATTGTACTGAATATGTAAGGCATGAATGAAACAAACATAATAGAGAAATCATAAGTCATGAGGTGAAAGAAAAACTTGCGCGACCTTTAAGGATGAATACATTTCATACATATATCACATATACATAATCGTCGTACATGAACCACCCTAGCGTACACATCATCATGTCATATAATTCATCATCATAGTGCTGTAGCTTCTCATACACATAAAACATTATCCGTATTCGGCCACGTAGGGCTCGACAATATCCGTATTCGGCCACGTGGTGGCTCGACAATATCCGTATTCGGCCACGTAGTGGCTCGACAATATCACATACATATCTTCCATATTCGGCCACGTAGTGACTCGACCATATCACATGCATCATACAAGGATCAATATATCTCATCATTATCATTGCCATCACATACATCTTATAAGCTTATCGTAACCTTTCATTAATGCACACATTTAAATTTAAAGACAATCTATGAAAATCACATCATATTAGTAGCATGAATTTCGTATAGATATCGTATGATAGTCTTTATAATCTCTGGGCTTAAGCTCATCATTTCCATAGCGTATCTCCTACCTTTATCTCACATGAAATCCTTTATGAACATAGACTCGTGGTTTCTCGAAACATTGGTCATAGGACATACATTGAGGCTTATGAAAAATCTATAACAATGTCGGGGAGACGTAAGGTCAAGAACCCCCGCTTACATTATGGAGCATTTATAGGTATTCCGCCTCACCTAGAAGGAATTAGTATATAAGGTGAGTATATACATCAAGCATTTCCAATAGATCGTAGTTAATGTCTTTAGCTTTGTTTAAACATTATACCATGAACTCTAGAATCTTTAGTCTTAAACTTATCATTTCCGTTATCGTACTCGTAACATGTCTCTTATCCTTATCTCACGTGGCTATCCATGAACATAGGCTCTTGGTTCCGGAATATAAGGAAGCCATGTAAATGTAGGGAAATAATATCATATCATAGGATTCATGCCTTGGAAAGAAAGTACTAGCCTTACATACCTTTTCCTTTAGCTATTCTACCGCTTGATCGTTCCTCTTCAATATTCGCGTCTTGACCTTCAAGAGAAGTCGTACTAACATTAGTTAATCAACTATAAGAACGCACCACTATTTCTAGAGAAAATTGGGCAGCATTTCCTTTGTTTCTACTACTTTTCCCATGTTTCATTTCACCTACCAAACCTTCACAACAACACTCACAATATCGTATCAACAATCGTCATTTATCTACATTTACCACATTCCACCATTTTTCTTCAATTTCTCCACATTTATGGGTTTTATCTCATCATCACCTTTTCTCATACATCACACCTATTTTATGGTCTACACGTCATTTATAACATATTTATACTCCCAACTCATCAACATTCATAATTTAATCCAACTCTCATTCAACTATGACACTATTCACATTTATGACCCATTTACTACACTCTTCTATAATCCAAGTGTTTCAACGTATAAATACTTCAATCATCATGAGAAAGTCATAAAACTTACCTTAGATAGCGTTGGAATAAGTCTTGAGCAATAATACTCCTTGTAGGCCAATAACCCTTTTTCACTTCCCTTGCAATTTCTTGGTGTAGGTGAATCTTAATGAATTTCACACTTTTGATTTCATGGGTTTGATGTTATTGATCTTGATTCCCCTTTGATTCCCTTGAATTTTGTGGATGAAATGTTTGGATAAGTTCTAGAGGGTTCTTGAAGGTTGTAGATGAAATATGAATGAAAATGAATGAGAAGGTCACTTATAATAATCACCAAATCTGATTTTTAATGAACAGTCGTCGGGGTGTACAGTGGTCGTAAAACACAGTTTACAGACAGTATACTAGTTTACGGTCCGTCCTCTACGGTCGTATTTAAGCATATCAGAAACAGAAAGGTTGGCTGAAGATCATGGCAGTTTACGACTCAGTTTACAGGCCGTATTTCGATTTACGGTCCGTATTCTGGGTCGTATTTTACCTTTTCAACATTTAATAGAAAGTAAAAAATTTTGGAATGTTGAAGGACGATGGCACTTTACGGTCCGTAAATCACTTTACGGGCCGTAAATCACTTTTCGACCACTGGGCTGAAATGAAATTCTGCAACTTTCTTATTTCCAAAATTCATGAATAGACATTTCCTACTTAGTAAAACATCGCACACTCATACCCTTCATTGGTCTATTTATTGTAGGCTCGCGGAAATTTTCCGAGGTGTAACAATCTTTCTCCCTAACTCTCACTTGGTGATATTCGGATCTCAAATCTATCTTCGAAAACCATTTGGCGCCTTGCAATTGATCAAATGCGTCATCAATCCTCGGAAGAGAATATTTATTCTTAATCGTCACCTTGTTCAATTGCCGATAATCAATGCACATTCCCAAGGAGCCATCTTTCTTTTGGACAAACAATACGGGTGCTCCCCACGGGGATGAACTAGGCCTAAAATAGCCTTTTTCAAGCAAGTCCTTCAATTGCTCCTTCAACTCTTTCAATTCCGCGGGAGCCATTCTATAATGAGGAATAGATATAGGCTTAGGAATGGCAACACATCAATGGCAAAATTAATCTCCCGCTCGGGAGGGAGGCCTGGAAGCTCTTCCGGGAACACATCCGAAAATTCATTTACTACAGCAACTGACTGAAGAGTCGGTGATTCAGCTTCTACATCTTAAACCCGAACTATATAGTAGATACACCCTTTTGTGATCATTTTCCTTGCCTTTAGATAGGAAATAAACCTACCTTTTGGTGACGCCGTATTCCCTTTCCATTCTAAAATTGGTTCTCCCGGAAACTGGAAACGAACCATTTTCATTCTACAGTCAACATTGGCATAACAAGAAGCCAACCAATCCATGCCCATAATAACATCAAAATCCACCATTTCTAACTCATGCAAATCAATCATGGTACGACGATCGCAAATCACAATTATACAATTTCTATATACTCGACTAGCTATTACCGATTCACCCACGGGTGTAGACACCTCAAAAGGTTTGATCGACTCCGGTTCGACTCTAAATCGACCCGCAACATATGGAGTAACATATGACAATGTGGAGCCCGGATCAATCAAAGCATATACATCATGAGAGAATACTGATAATATACCTGTAACCACGTCAGGAGAAGACTCAAGATCTTGGCGTCCATCCAAAGCATAAACACGGTGCTAAGGACCGCTAGAACTGGGGACTCTCCCTCTGCCTCTACCATGGCCGACTGCCGTATGTGAACCTTGCCTGACCCGAATACTCTCTAAACTGAGACCCCGAATAACTCTGACTTGGCAACGAATAGGTCTATCGAATCTCTGGCTGGAAAACCGGGGAGGTGCACTAGTTATAGAATAGCCTGAGTGCCTAGAAATCTGCAGCCTGTGCCCACCTGTGAACTCACTCACCGGACCCGAAGATCTGGCCCTCTTACTATAACCCCTATCCTGCTCGCATTCACTTCTTTGCTGTTGCAGACTTTCTTCTAAGTTCTGAGCATGGGCCTGAATGCGTGCAATGTCCATATTGTCCTGAAGGGACGCAGTCAAACACCTATCCATCAAATCGGTGTACTCTGTCACCCATATCCGTTACCATGGCCGAGGCATATCTAGCCAAAGAATTAAAGTGGAGATTATACTCTAGAGCAATCATGCTACCTTGCCTCAAATTTAAGAATTTATCGGCCCTAGCTCGTCGAACTTCTGGAGGCATATAGTGTCAGAGAAAAGCATCAACAAACTCTTGCCATACCGGGGGAGGTGCGTTGGCTCCCCGTGAAGCCATCCAAACCGTATACCATTGGATCGAGACATCTCTCAATCTATACGATGCTAACTCCACCGACTCGGTGTCCGAAGCATGTATAAATCGAAGCGTCCTCAACATACTATCAATGAAATCTTGAGGGTCCTCTTCCGGCTTTGATCCAAAGAATTCCGGAGGTTTCAAAGTAATGAAGTAACGGGCCTTTGCACTAACAACCCTATCACCTTGCCCTGCACTTTGCCGCTGAGTCTGAGCAGCAACCAACTGAGTAAGAAAATGTATGGCCTCTTTTATATCTTGGCCTGAAGCATCCGGTGGAGGAGCTGGAGGTGCTGGAGCTGGGGCTGAGGCTCCCTCGTGCTCCTCTACTATAGGTACTGAACGGGAGGACTGAGATTGAGACGCACTCTGGGACTCACTTTCCTCTACTACCGGTGGCGGTGCTCTTTTAGCCCGCTTTTCTGCCACCATCTTTCCCTTTTGGGCTGCTGTAGCCTTTCTCTTTACAGGCATTTCTGAAATACACAACACACGATTAAGGGACAAGAATTTCTTATACCATAGCTCTATCGCACGATTCTTATGAAGAAAGAAGGTCATTTATTCCTAAATTGTCGCATCTTCTTGTTTATAAGTGTGGCGCGCAACACACCCATAACCAAGACTCTACTAGACACGACTCGTAGACACACCCTAGGACTGAACTGCTCTGATACCACCTTTGTCACGACCTGTCTAGGGGTGGGGGGGCGACGAGCGCCCGGTGCTACCCCATCCGAGCACCCCCTTTGGCTTGCTCTTGTGCTTACATCTAGGTGATCCACATAATTAAACACATAATTCTATTCATTCATCATACTAGTCCCATTGGACAACAATTCCTTTACATTATCATTGGCATGTATGCCACACCAATGTACATGAGCCGACAAGGCTATCAAAATGATATACAAAATATAGGCCGACAAGGCCAGACATATCTAACCACATACACGTGTCTACGAGCCTCTAAGAAGAGTATTACATATCACATGAGCGGGACAGGACCCCGCTATGCCCATAACTATGTACACAAAAGAATAAGTACCCAAAAGCTATGGCTCCGAATGAAATGGAGCTCTGCTATGTAGTCTCTGAGAATGTGGCTATGGACCAAGTCTGTCTCCCTGTGCTCCTGCGGGCATGACGCAGCGTCCATAAACAAAAGGATGTCAGTACGAAGAATGTACAGAGTATGTAAAGCATAATCAATATTAATATAGAAGCATAATGAACAACATGAGAAATAGCACAAGATGGGAGATGGTAATATCATCGTCATGGGCACTTACTTTCCTTTCATAGAAACTTTCCATTCTAATGCGTATTTGTGTTTATACATCAATATCCGTATCCATAATCGTATCCGTCCCATACTAGTAATCATATTCGTATACATACCCTTATTCACATTCATATCGTATCATATTCGTATTCATATCATATACATATCGTTTACATAACATACCCGACCATGCATCTGTTGCTGTTCTAGTCCAGAGGACGATTAGCCTCCGTGTCTTCTTAGGCGGAGTATTGAGCGATTGATATTTTGTTTCCCGTGAGTGGCTTGTGGTGATATTGAATTCATAAGTGAAATACGTGGCATGGTAAATGGTAAGGAGTTAAGCTAATGTGTCCTCTGTTGTTGGATTCTCTGATGACTCTTTAATGTTGCTGACTTACTTTATTCCTGGGTTTGTACTGTTATCTTCATTGATATCATTTTATTGATTTTATTCATCATATCTTGTTTTGTTAACTATTTCCCCTTAGACACTCACTGAGTACCCAGTACTCAGGCATACCATTGTTGTTTTTGATGTTATGTTAGGTATCATTGAGGAGCAGGTTCGTGATACACCTACGACTTAAGAGAACTTGCTGCTTTTGAGACTATTCGGTGAGCCCACATGATTGTTCGTGGGGCACCATTCTATCTTTACTTTTCATATTTTAGTTTCGGGCTGCGTCCCGATGTCTTTAGACAGTCTTTATTATCTTAGATGCTCCATATACAATTGTCATATTGTGGATAGTGTGTTGGAGTCTTGTGTGACTCATTGGGCATTTTACCACATTTATTTACTAAGTCTGTGATTTGACTTCTGCTATATTATATCAAAGTATGATCGTTCTTTTATCCAATTTATTAATGACTGGTTTTCGTAATTATTAAAAGATTTTCAAAAGAGATTAGATGATCATTGATTTTACAAGGTGTTTCCGGTGTTGTTCATAGCATCGGATGCCTATTACGCCTAGGGTGGGTTTTTGGGCATGACACTAACTATCTACGTTAGGGAACGTTAATGATTCTCCCTACGCCTCATTCTACATGCTTATAAATAATTTGACTCAGAATACAGTTTAGCCCTGGTTTCTTGAATAGTTGTAGAATTGCTATCTTTTAGGGTTATAGTTTCATAATTCGTTCATGGTAATCATTTTGAATAGCATGAACTAAGTACATAATCATTATAGACTTGTGTATTGACATCACATGTGTCTCAGTCAGTTTATAATCAGTTATTTGCTTAAGTTCCATAATCAGAAATAGTTATCATGCTATCAGCTATAGCCAGTCTCAGTCTTGTAAATTATTTAATGTTGAACACCTGTATCTGTATTTTTGGGCCCTAGGCCACAGTTTATGGATACATATTTCTTGGGCCTGAGGACATAGTTTTTATGCACATTATTCGGGCCCTAGGCCACAATTATATTTACAGTTTTACAGGTAATCCTTCATTCAGAACAGGAAGTACTTCAGACTCTTGCTTTCCTGTTTAGTTCAGTTTCAGTACTTATACTCTTTCTTTCAGTTTCTTTACATACTAGTACAATTCAAATGTGTTGATTTCCCTTTTTATTGCTTGGGGGCCTGCATCAACGATATACAGGTTGACGATCTAACCAGCTAGGACTTTCCCGTATCAGCTATTGGTGAGCCCCAGTTCCTCCGGGGTGTTATCATGCTTCAGTCTTCCCAGCATTTAGACAGTTATCTTTGAAGGCTTCATAGATATACTTTAGTCAGTCAAATATTAGCAGTATTTTATGTATTAGCCTTGTTGGCTATTTATTCTGATATTTCAAACTTAAACCAATATTTCCGCATTTAATATATTTTCGTCAGACTTTTAGTAGATCAACATGTGTTAGTCTTATTTCCTTATTATTACATGTTTTGATATCACATGTTGATTCGGCCAGCTTATGGGTTCGTTCGGTCACATGCAGTTAGGCACCAAGTGTCTTGTTATGCCTAGGGCATGGTTCGGGCGTGACGGAGCTTGGTATCAGAGCACTAGGTTCAAGTGTTTTAGGGAGTCTATGAAGCCGTGTCTAGTGGGGTTGCCTTTATATGTGTGAGGGCCCTATATATATAAACAGTTGACCACCAAGACATGCAGGATTTGTTTCACTTCTTTCATACTCTAGTTCGTGCAGTTAGAGTATTACTTTTAGGAATTCTTCTAACTCGTGCGAATTACGTATTTCAGCAATGGCTCCGAAGAAAAAGTACAACAAGAGGAATACAACTACTAGCCAGAGGGCTACCGTTAATGAAGGAACAGAAGAGAATACTTAGTCTCAGATAGCCGCCGCAGCTAATGCTACAGCTACACCTCCTAATGCTTCGGACGCGGATGTTAGATGAGCTATTCAGCTGCTCACGCAAATTTTGGCAAACCAGGCCCAGCGACAAGAAACAGCTCATCGCTCAGGTGCTAGTAATGGGTCAAACAGTTCTAGGACTCAGGAGTTTCTGCGGATGAAGCTGCCCGTGTTCACAGGGTCAAAGAAGGATGAGGACCCGCAGAATTTCATTGATGGACTCCAGAAAGTATTTCGTGTGATGCATGCTACTGATATAGAGGCAGTGGAGCTTGGAGCTTTCCAGTTGCAAGATGTGGACCATATTTGGTATGAGACATGGGAGCAATACCGAGGGAAGGACGCACCTTCTGGTACTTGGGATGAATTTGCAGACGCTTTGATTGAGCACTTCATGCCAATCGAAGTTAGGGAAGAAAAAGCTGCTGAGTTTGAAAATCTAAGGCAGAATGTCATGGTTGTTCAGGACTAATATCTCAAGTTCGTGTAATTGTCTAGAAATGCCCCTCACATGGTTCCTGATATGAGGTCCCTGGTAAGAAAGTTCGTACTTGGGCTTAAACCCGAATTGCACAGGGATGCCAATACTGCTGCTGAGAATGTCAAAATGATAATTGCCAAGATACTGGTATTTGTGCAAGGTAACGAGACTAAGTTGAAGGTAGAAGAGGCCCTGCAGAAGCAGAAAGATAGAGAATTCAACGAGAGGGATAAGTCTGCTGGTGATTTCAGTCTAGAAGGATTTCAAGGAGGTAGAAACCGTCAGTTCTTTAAGAATAGGTCATCAGGACTTGCTTCCTCTACAGCTAGTGCCCCATATCAGAGGTCCAAGTTTAATCAGAAAGGCCGAAACTTCAGAATAGCAGGCTCACAGTCACAGGCCAGCGTGACCAACCGTGGTTTCCAACACCCTACTTGAAACACTTGTGGTAAGAAACATTCAGCAGTATGTCGTTCGGGCATGGATGGCTGTCTTGGGTGTGGTCAGCCAGGTCACTTTTTGCGGGATTGTCCGTCAGCAAGATAGATTACCGGAGGTAATAGTAATGTAGCTCAGTCCACTAATTCAGCAGCTCCTCAAAATTCCCAAGCCCAGTAGGGGCGTGGGGCAGCAAAGTCGGGAAATACTGGCAGTAGTCAGAATCATCTATACGCACTGTCAGGACGTCAGGATACAGAGACCCGGGGAGATGTTGTCACAGGTATGCTAACAGTCTTCACCTTCGATGTTTTTGCTCTTATGGAGCCGAGATCCACTCGATCTTATGTAGCCCTTTATATTGCTAAGAAATTTAGGATAGAACCCGAAAGGCTGCATGAACCCTTTGATATGGCCACCCCAGTTGGGGAATCAGTTATAGCTAGACGTATCTATAGGGGTTTTCCAGTGATAATCTACCACCGTAGTACCATAGCAGACTTAATAGAATTCGAGGTGATAGACTTTGATGTAATCATGAGTATGGATTGGTTGGAGTCTTGTTATGCCTCAATGGGTTGTAGAACCAAAACAGTAACCTTTGATTTTCCCGATGAACTTATCGAATGGAAGGGTAATTCAACAGTACCTAGGAGTAGATTTAATTCCTATCTTAGAGCCAGAAAGATGATCTCCAAGATTTACCACTTAGACCGAGTTAGGGATACAGATGCCCAGACTCTAATTCTTCAGTACCAGTTGTCATTGAGTTTCCAGAAGTCTTTCCAGATGATCTACCCGGAGTTTCTCCCGATAGGGAAATTGACTTTGGAATTGATTTACTTCCCGGCACTAAGCCGATATCTATTCCGCTGTATAGAATGGCCTCAACAGAATTGAATGAGTTAAAAGTTTAGTTAAAGGGTCTTCTTGACAAGGGATTTATAAGGCCAATTGTCTCGACTTGGGGCGTACCATTCTTGTTTGTCCGAAAGAAGGATGGATCCTTGCGAATGTGTATAGATTACCGCCAATTGAACAAGGTCACCATTAAGAACAAGTATCCTCTTTCCAGAATAAACGACTTATTTGATCAACTTCAGGATGCTCAGTGTTATTCCAAGATTGACCTCAGATCAGGCTATCATCAGTTAACGGTTAAGGAAGCTGATATTCCAAAAACCGCTTTCAGAACCCGCTATGTCCATTTTGAATTTCTTGTTATGTCGTTGGGTTGACGAATGCACCAACAACTTTTATGGATCTTATGAACAGAGTCTTCAAGCCTTATCTCGACTTATTCGTCATTGTGTTTAATGATGACATATTGGTGTATTCTTGTAGTGAGGTTGATCATGCAGAGCATCTCAAAATAGTATTGCAAAAACTCAAGGATCGCGAGCTTTATGCAAAATTCTCAAAGTGCGAGTTTTGGCTAAAGTCTGTGGCATTCTTAGGCCATGTTATTTCAGGCGAAGGTGTTAAAGTGGACTTTCAGAAAATTGACGCTGTTAAGAATTGGCCCAGACCCACCTCAGCATTAGATATCATAAGTTTCTTGGGTATGGCAGGCTATTACAGGCGTTTTGTCGAAGGATTTTCCTCTATCTCAGCTCCGTTGACGAAGTTGACACAGAAGAAAGTCAAATTCCAATGGTCGGATGCATGTGAACAGAGTTTCGAAGAGTTGAAAAAGAGATTGACTTCTGCTCCAGTATTGACGGTACCAGAAGGAACTGAAGGGTTCGTAGTATATTGTGATGCTTCAGGAATTGATCTCAGATGTGTTCTAATGCAGCATGGTAAAGTTGTGGCTTATGCATCTAGACAACTTAAGGCTCATGAAAAGAATTATCTGACTCATGATCTAGAATTGACAGTTGTGGTTTTTGCACTTAAGATATGGCGTCACTACTTGTATGGAGTGCATGTGGATATTTTAACCGATCATAAAATCCTGCAGTATATTTTCAAGCAAAGAGAGTCGAATCTTAGGCAGAGAAGATGGCTCGAATTACTTAAGGACTATGATGTGGTTATTCTCTATCATGTAGGAAAGGCGAATGTAGTGATCGATGCTCTTAGTCGGTGTTCAATGGGAAGTTTAGCTCATGTTGATGCAAATAAGAGGGTCATGGTCAAGGAAGTTCATTGTTTAACCAGTCTTGGAGTTTGACTTTTGGACTCCGAGGATGGCGGTGTGGTTGTTCAGAATAGGGCTCTTTCCTCCTTAGTCGTTAAAGTTAAAGAGAAGTAGTATAAGGATCCCTACTTGTTGCAGCTGAAAGAGGGGATTCACAAGCATAAGATGATGGCTTTTGAACAAGGGGGAGTATTGACACCTAATTTTTGACCTCCCGTAATTTATTTTAAGTGCTCGGAGTCCTTGGATAGTAAATAAAATCAGTTGCGTACCCTAAAGGGTCTAGGTAATTTTTTATGAAATTATTTGATAAAGAAGTCTCCAAGGTAATTTAAATTTTTTGCAGAAATTAATTATATTCGAAGAATTTTCTTTTATTATTGAAATTAATCAAAGGGGCAAGAAAACCCTTTTTGCTAATCATTTGTCTCGTTAATTAAATCAAGGAAAAATTAGATTAATAGATGATTTTATTCCATATTACTGTCCAAGGTATTTTGAGTAATTGAAAGAATTGACCATTTTTACCCTTTAGATCTCGATTCTGTGTGCATTTGCGTAGTTGATTAATTTTTCTTTTATCTAGTCAATTAATTCAAAGCAGTATTTCCAAGATTATTTTTATTTTATTTATGAGTCATTTTTTAAATAATTTATGTCCTGATGGACTAATAATTTTTATTTATTTATTTATTTATTTAATAGTTTATTTTCCCCAGACCTTTTATGCATCTATATTTATATACACCATGTATAAACCAATTTACATGGTGCATATACAATATATGTGTATATATAATAACAGGCCCAACATTTTAAAAAAATAAAGGACCAGGCCCAGCGTTTTAAAAAAAATAAAGGACCAGGACCAGTCCAATAAGTACCAGGACCTGGTCCGTTAAGGGATTAAAAAGAGGGGGGAGTATTATAATCCTCCCATCGGTTCACAAAAACACCCTGGGGGTCTGCTTGCAAACGAAAGAGCGAAGAGGCGGCTAGGGTGAAACCCTAGCGCCGCCTCCTGTTCCCACCACTTACCCCGCCTGTTCTCGGTCCCGTCCCATCATATTTGACTAGTGGTGTGAAGAGAGAAGGCGAAGCCATTAATGCTTCGTCCTTCTTTCCATGAAATCACGCTAAACGAGCCCATAGGGTACAACCCCTTCCTTTTTTATTTTTCTGCCATTATTGTTGGTGTAGAGGCTTGTAAGCCATTGATTTCACTGTTGTGCCATAGATCTGGATCGTATGTTTGAATTTGTTAGTAGGAATTGCATAAAATTTGCAAGTCCCACATCGATGGTAGTAGATCTGAAGCCATTCTGGGGTTTCTATAAATAGAAACCCCCATTCATTTGAGAGAGTAGTTGGAAACCATATATAGACTGAAAATTTGCCATTTTTAGTTTGAAGAGTTACAATGTCAAAAATATCGTTTTAAGCTTAAGTTCTCTTTAAGTTTCCCAGTTCTAAAATTCGTATTTTTATTGTTGTTGGTGTTCGTGGTGGCCTGAGTTGGAAGTTGGAGCATAAAGGCTTCCTAATCCTTCACTTGTGCCCCGGTTACACTCACAAAAGGTAAAAACCTTTTAGTTTAATGCCTTTTCTTATTTTATGTCATGCTTAGTCCATAGGGTTCTAGTTAGGGTAGTATTTTAGTTTATTGTTTTCTTATTTATGTTGTGTTAGCTTAGTTTAGTTAATGAGATTCTGCTTAAGGTAGCTTTTCAGTTCATTGTTTTCCTCACTTGAATTCTGCTTATGTTGTGCTTAGTTAACAGGAATATGTGAGAGTTTGTGATAAAGATTAAGTAGTTATTTTTCTTTATGCTCAGTTCTTGTTTAATGGTGTTTAGGTATCATAATTGTATGGTCTATGATGGGGTGTGAGTTAGTGTATCAGCTTGTCATCCTTTATATCTTAGTTCTACTTGCACTATATCTAGTTAAGGTGTGTGTGTATGGTTTAGGATAAGATGTCTAAGTAAATATGCTTGGCTCATTCCTTTTCTTCTTAGTTTTGTGTCCACATTATTCCTAGTCCATGTAATTGCTTGTGGTTTAAAAATAAAGCTCAAACCTGATGTGTTTGCTGTGATTCCCTTTTGAGCTTGTCTGCATTCTTACTCACTTAGGGAGTCTCATGTGAGTTATAGAACAATTTTTAAAATGAGCAGATTTGTTTTGGACTCAGCTTCTTAGTCTGGATTTTGTTCATGCTTTATATGACTAGTTGTTTCTTTTTTCCTTATAACTAACCTAGGCTATAATACTAAACTAATGAAACTGCCTCACTTAGATTTCCATTTAGCTTCCCTACTTATACCCTTGGCTGTTCAGTAGTGATTAAATACCGTGAATGTGGCTGGGGACCATAGTCTGAGTTGAGAGAGCTTGTCTAATGTGGATTTCCTTCTGACTTTCCTATCTTATCATGACTGTCTAAATATTTTTAGGTGTTCTATGTAAGGGTGTGGGTTGTGGTTCATACTAGTGTATTGCTTAGTATAAGTCCTGTGTTATGAATTAAGGTCAAAATGGGTCTGTTGAAGTCATGAATGGTCTGGTCCTGTGTATCTCATGTAATAAAATTAGGTTCATGAGGTTGGTTTAAAGTCACAAGCTCTTTTGAGTAACTTCATTTGCCTTGTGTCTTATTATTTATCAGTGGGAGTTTTGTCCTGGTCTGGGGATTAATAAAGGGAAGGGCCAAGAGGTTTGTCTGAAGTAGGTTACCTAATCTGATCATTGCTTGTCTTATATGATTATATGTTGCTTGGGAGTTTGATGTCCTGAATCCAGTTGATCATAGTTTGTCTTGCTTGATCACATGTGCCATGGGAAGAGTGAGGTCCTGTCATGTTAAAATCTTGCTATGTTGAGTCAAGCCTGGTCATTGTTTGACTTATGTGATTATATGTTAGTTCGGAGTTTGATGTATTGAACCAGCTGGTCATTGGTCTGTCTTGTTTGATCACAAGTGTCATTGGAAAGCTTTTTCTATGTCTGATTATTGCTTGTTTGATGTGGTTATATGACAAGAAATAGTATAGGCTCATCATGTTGAACCTCAGCCTGGTTGTTAGTATCTTACTTGATCATATACCGATTGGAAAGATTGAAAGTCTTAGAAGAAGTGGACCCAGTCTAGGTATCACATTGTCTTCTCTTAAATAATTTGGTTTGTTTGAAAGTTGAAGTTGTCATGTGTTGGACCTGGTCAGTCCATGTCTGTTCTCTAATGGTATTTTGATTCCAAAACTGGTAAGTGTCCTGTGTGTTTTTGTGGATTCCCACTTATTTCATTTGGCAACTTGTTGGGCTTGATTCTTGTTGTCTCACCTAAACCTTACCTATTTGATAAAACTTGGCACTTTGAGGTTGCAATAAGGTATATTGAAACAAAGGTTTCTCTAAAGGTTGCTATAATAAGGGCAGTCCCAAGGTGGCCCATGCCTGATAAAAGGGGAGGAAAATCACCTAGTCTAACAGGTTGGTTAATGAAGGGATAATTATTATGTGAATGTTCTCACCTAGCAGATGAAGTAGGGCTTCTGATAAAAGAGGCATAAAAAGGATTTTTGTGTTGATAGTCTTGGCTAGGAATGTATGAATGTGTGTGTGGTCCATGGCCTAGGTCTATGTGCAGGAAAACCTTTTTATAACAACCTGTTTGGTCGTTATTACATCTCCAACACTTTTGACCCTTTCCCGAGCTTGGTTAGCTCACTTTTGACCCGAGGGGACCGTTGACATGCTTCCTAAGGGGTTTAGATTTGATTCGGGTGACTTTTTGTGAAAATTAGGCTTAAAGCGAAAAATGGTTGACTTAAAATTAACTTTTGGGTAAACGGACCTTTTTCAGAAATCCGTCGATTCTGAGAGGTCCGGATGCTCATTTATAACTTGTGTGCATATTTGGTTTGGTTCCCAATGCACTCGGGTGCATTTTGGGACTTAGGTTGGAAAGTTAGTTTTGAGGTATCGGAGGTTGACTCGGCAAATGAGACCTCCAATGGGAATTTTGAGGCCACGAGTGCGTTCTTAGCGTGTTTTATGTATATCTACACATTTGGTTTGTGTTCGGTAGGTTTCAGGATGGTTCCGGGGGTCGGTTTCAAGTTTGGAAGACACCAAAATTTTCTGGTGTCTTGTGACCGTCGAAGCAGTGACCGAACTGCCGAAACGATGGCCGAACCGCCGAAGCTGTCACGACCCGACTAGGGGCCCATGACGGGTACTCGGAGCTGACCTACCGAGCATCTCTCATTAGTCTAATTATCACACTCAACCTGAACATACACAATCTCGAAGGCAACACATACACTATATATATATATATATATATATATATATATATATATATATATATATATATATATATATATATATATATATAAGCCCTCACGGCTACAAAAATTATATACAAAGATGTACACTGATATATCCATGAGACAGCTACTACCCACGCGTACATATCTACGAGTATCTACTAGAGTACTGAGACCTAAGGACGGGACAGGACCCCGTCGTGCCCAAATATATACACAAAAGAATATAACCATAAGTAGCACCTCTGGAGTACTGGAGTGCTCCGGTGAATCCGCTGATAAGCTCCTACGGGTTTGCATCATCTCCCTATCTACCTGTGGGCATGAACACAGCGTCAAAAAGAAAAAGACGTTAGTACGAAAAGTGTACTGAGTATGTAAGGCATATACAACAATAACATATCAAGAGATAAGGGAACATCAAGTAAGGAAACAACCTGTAACTGAATGTCACGTAAGACTAATTAATGTATGCTAGCTTACATCATAAACAACATCATATCAAGTATGTATATATAAGCTGCCCGACCATATAGGTACGGTGTGATCATCATTAGCCCGCGTCCAGGCCTCCCGCGTCCGGGGTAACATCTCATGCCGCCCACTAGTGGTGTGGAGCCATACCATCTAGATATGGTGTATATGCCGCCTGCCTTAGCGGTGTATGCCCGGCCATATAGGCATGGTGTAATCTCATCATCATATACTTATCATAAAGCATGCATAGAAACTCAAGGATAAGCTGTAACTCTATCGGGGTGACGTAAGGTCGAGAACCCCCTGATTCCATTATGGAGTAGTCATACTCGTCATGCCTTACCTTGAAGGAACTAGCATTATAAGGTGAGTGTAACAATAATGAATAACGTCAAGGAATCATTAGCTTTAGAATCTTTGGACATAGACTCATCACCATCATTATCGTATTCATAACATATCTCTTATATTTATCTCGTTAGAAGCTCTATATGACGTAGACTCATAGTTTCTGGAATGTAAGAAGATCATGGAAAAATAAAGGGAAACATGTCATAGGAATCATGCCTTAGAAAAGAAGGGACTAGCCTCACATACCTTTTTGCCTTTCTAACTTGCCGGCTAAACGCTTCCTTCCAAGTTCGCGATTCTAAATTCAAGAGAATTCGTGGTAGAATTAGAAAATCGGAAGTATACATAAGCTTAAGCTAATGCTAACGAAAATTGGGCAGCATCTCCTTTGTTTCTACAAATTTCTCCATATGATATAACAACTCCTGAACATCCATAACAACATTCATAATATCGTAATCAACTACTTCTTCAAGTTCAATGTTATTCAATTACCACAATTCCTTACCAACATGATTCATGACCATAACTATGGCATAACACCGTATGCGTTCTCATATTATACTTCCTTAATGTCATTTGTATCGTCTACGACAAGATTTTACTCATAATATATCAAGGGTCATGATTCATGTTAAACTACTATTCAAGAATACCATTATTTTCACATTTGAGCTCCATATTCTACTGTAGGGATGGGCCTTTGATGAAGATACTTCACTTGGAGAAAGCCCTAGCTCCACTTCCAAAGAATTTCTTGACTTCCAATAACCCTAGAGAACTCCCTTGCACTTGATTTCCTTGAATTGATGATATTGATCTTTGATTTCCCTTGAGTTCTTGTAAATGGAGTGTGTGGAATATTCTAGAGACTTAGAGAGAAGTGGAGTAGCTGGAAAATGAGAAATTAGAAGTGGGATCACATTTTTATACATGGAAAACGTTCAGCCCGTCGGGACTTATACGGACCCTTATACGGTCCGTATAACATTATACGGTCCGTATAAGTGTCCGTATTTCATCATCAGGGAAAACATTTTTTCTGTTGAGTTATACGGACCCTTACACGGACCGTATAAAGTTATACGAACCGTATAAGTGGTCGTATAACTCCATTTTTCTGAGATTATTTCCGTCATTTCGTTTTGATCTCCAATCATTATGGAACCTTCTTAGCACTTGTTTAACATTTCATTATCAATCTAAGGGGCATCATAACTCTTCCTTAAGACATTACTGTGTTGATGTTAGCTCGGTACTTTGCAAAACCTTTCCGAAACATGACGCATAATTCACCCTTTTTAACGAACTTTCTTCTCTTGCTTCAAACGTCTTTGGAATCTTTATTAGAATCGTTAAGTACTGCTTCTTACTTGTAGAAACATCATATACTTCTCACCCTGCGTTAGTCTATCTACCATATGACGACATGGAACTTTCGAGGTGTAACACTCTTCCCCCTTTAAAAATATTTGTCCTCGAATGTTAAGTTCTCGGGAATCCTACAACAATTTCGCCAGAGTTTCCCCTGTAATATGACGCTACCATCCTATCACAACATCCCACCATAACATCGCCTCACTGGGCTACAACACAATAGCAAGAACTTATGGCCACACATGACCAAAATCACTAAAAATAAAGCATTACATACCTCATAATATTGATGTCTCATCTTGAGTCTCTTCTGGTGGTGGAAACAAGTGTGGGTACTTGGACTTCATTCTTTCTTCCGCTTCCCAAGTCATTTCCTCTCGATTATTGTTTCGCCACCAGAATTTAACCGAGGTTACCTCTTTATTTCTAAGTTTCCGTACTTGGCTATCTAATATAGCAATAGATACCTCTTCATAAGTCAACTTTTCAGTGATCTGGACATCATCTATTGGCATAACTCTAGATGGATCTCCAACACATTTGTGGAACATTGGCACACGAAAAACTGGATGGACCGATTCAAGTTCTAGAGGTAAGTCCATTTCATAAGCTACTTGGCCTATCTTGCGGACAATCTTATAAGGTCCAATGTATCGAGGAGTTAATATTCCTTCTTGCCAAATCTCATCACGCATTTCATTGGTGATACCTTCAGGATTACCCAATCATCAACTTGGAATTCTATGTCTCGCCGACGGTCGTCCGTATAAGATTTCTGGCGACTCTGAGCTGTTAACAATCGATCTCGGATAACCTTGACCTTTTCCACCACTTGTTGAATCAACTCCGGACCTATTAGTTGTGTCTCTCCGACTTTGAACCATCCAATTGGGTACCTACACTTTCTCCCATATAGAGCTTTATACGGGGCCATTTGAATACTGTAATGATAACTGTTGTTGTATGCGAACTCAATAAGAGGTAAGTGGTCATCCCAACTACCACCGAAATCTAGCACACATGCCCGTAATATAGCTTCGAAGGTCTGAATAGTGTGTTTGGATTGCCCATCAGTTTGTGGAAGAAACGCTATGCTAAGTCTCACTTGAGTACCTAAACCTTCTTAGAAAGACTTCCAAAATTTAGCTATAAATTATGCTTCTCTATCTGTGATAATAGATATCGGGACACCATGAAGTCGCACAATCTCCTTAAAATACAACCTTGCATAATCTTCTACTGAATATGTGGTTCTGACTGGGAGAAAATGAGTTGATTTCGTGAGTCTGTCCATGATTACCCATATAGAATTATACTTGCGACGGGAGTGAGGCAACCGAACAATGAAATCCATGTTGATCACTTCCCATTTCCAGGCTAGAATTTTCCATGGCTTGTAACAATCCTCCTGGCTTTTGATGCTCGATTTTCACTTGTTGGCAATTTGGACATTGAACTACAAATTCTGCTATGTCTTTCTTCATTCCATCCCACCAATACATTAGCTTGAGATCGTGATACATCTTTGTCGCTCCTGGGTGAATGGAATACTGAGAGTAATGAGCTTCTTCTAAAATCCGAGGACGTAGTCCTGCAATATTTGGAACACATAGCCCGTCTCGGTATCTAAGAACTCCATCTGCAGAAACTTCAAATGGTGACTTTTCTTTCTCCGAAAATGTATCTTTATAATGAATCAACTGGGGATCTTCATATTGGCGCTCCCTCACCTCCATATCGAAGGATGAAACAACTGGGTTATGAATACAAATTCTTGCATCGCCTGAATCAATTAGACGAACTCCGAGGCTGGCTAGCTGGTGGAGCTTACAGATTAATTCTTTCTTCTCCGAAGGGACCTCACATAGACTACCCATCGATTTGCGGTAAGCATCAGCTACTACATTCGCCTTTCCGGGGTGGTATAGAATGCTCACATCATAGTCTTTTAGTAGTTCCGACCATCGTCTCTGCGGAAGATTCAACTCCTTCTGTTGGAAAATATATTGGAGACTCTTGTGATTTGTATAAATATCAACATGAACGCCATACAAATAGTGTCTCCACATCTTTAGTGCATGAATAACCGCAGCCAATTCGAGGTCATGAGTTGGATAGTTCCTCTTATGTTTCCGCAACTGCCTTGAATCATAGGCAATGACTTTACTGTGCTGCATTAACACATACCCTAACCCTACACCAGAGGCATCACAATACACAACATAACCATCTGGCCTTTCTGGGAGTGTCAGGATTGGGGCTGAAGTTAATCTATCCTTTAATTCCTGGAAACTCTGGTCGCAATCAGCAGTCCACTAGAATTTTGCTGATTTTTGAGTTAGCTTCGTCAATGGTGCTGAAATAGAGGAAAACCCCTCCACAAATCTCCTATAATAAACTGTCAATCCCAGAAAACTATAGACTTCTATAGGCGTTGTAGGCCTTGGCCAAGTCTTCACAGCCTCAATCTTTTGAACATCTACTCGAATGCCGTCCGCTGAAATAATGTGGCCCAGAAAAGTCATAGAATTTAGCCAAAACTCGCATTTTGATAATTTTGCATATAACTCTCGAGCCCAAAGAATCCCAAAGACAATACGTAAATGGTCTGCATGCTCTGCTTCTGTCCGAGAGTGTACTAGAATATCATCAATGAACACGATCACGAACAGGTCTAAAAGAGGTCTGAACACATTATTCATCAGATTCATAAACACCACCGGAGCATTAGTCAAGCCAAATGACATCACCTGAAATTCATAATGGCCATATCTTGTTCTGAAAGCTGTCTTAGGAACATCTTCTTCTCTAACTCTCACTAGGTGATACCCCGATCTTAGATCAATCTTGGAAAACCACTTGGCACCTTGTAGCTGATCGAACAAATCATCGATCCTTAAAGTGGATATTTATTCTTTATCGTCACCTTGTTCAGCTGCCTATAGTCAATGCACATCCGTAGGGAATCATCTTTCTTCCTCACAAATAGGACAGGTGATCCCCACGGCGATGAACTGGGCCTAATGAACCCCTTCTCGAGCAAATCTTTTAGTTGCGCCTTTAGCTCTTTCAATTCTACAGGAGCCATTCGATAAGGAGGAATAGAAATAGGCTTGGTGTCCGGCAACACATCGATAGCCAAATCAATATCTCTTTTCGGAGAAAGGCTTGGAAGTTCATCTGGAAATTCATTTACTACCGAGATGGATTGAAAAGTCGGTGGCTTTGCTTCAGTGTCATGTACTTGGAGTAGGTGGTAAATATAACCTTTAGCTATCATCTTCCTTGCCTTAAGGTAGGAAATAAACCTACCTCTTGGAGACGCTGTATTACCTTTCCATTCAAGCAATGGTTCTCCTGGAAATTGAAATCAAACTATTTTCGTTCTACAATCCACATTAGCATAACAAGAGGCCAACCAATCCATGCCCATAATCACATCTAAATCTAACATTTCTAGTACAATTAAATCAGCTGTAGTAGGGCGATCACATACCACAAGCATACAACTTTAATACACCTGCCTCGCTATTGCTGGATCACCAACCGGAGTCAACACCTCGAAAGGTTTAATTGGCTCGGGTTTCACCCCAATACGGCCAAAAATATAGGGAGTAATATAAGAACACGTAGAGTCCAGATCAATCAATGCATAAACGTCATGAGAGAATATGAATAGTATACCTGTAACCACATCCGGGGAGGACTCACATCCTGGCGTCCGGCTAAAGCATAGATACAGGGTTGAGTGCCACCTGAACTGGATGCTCCTCCTCTTCCCCTACCACAGCCTGCTAGAATCTGGGGAGTCTGCCCTATCGGGCGCACAGACGAGGAAGAACCAGCCGCTGATCCTGTGGGTTGAAACCCAACTCTACCACCCATCGACGGACAATCTTGCATCATATGCCCAACCTTACATCAGGCATAGCAAGCATCTGAACCTCAGCGACACCGACCAGAATATGATCTGCCGCACTGGCTACATCACGACACCGGCGGTCTCCGCTGGCTAGGATCGCCTCTAAACTGAAGACCTGAGACTCTCGGACGCTGACCCAGACCAGAAGGAATAGGGCGATCAAATCGTCTGCCTGCAAATCGAGGAGGTGCACTCATCGCGGACTGGCCCGAATATCTGGAATACTGTTGCGGCTGACCCCCTCTATACTCACTACTGGCACCGGTAGGTCTAGCCCTCTTGCTCTGTCCTCTATCAATGTCACGCTCACCCCTCTGTGGCTGTTGCTGCTCTTCTAAATTCTGAGCGTGGGCCTGAATACGAGAAATGTCCATCCCCTCTTGCAATGAAGTTGTCAAACAATCTTTGGACAAATGTGGCCCTAAGCCACTCACAAATCTGTGCACTCTATCTCCCATGTCAGCTACCATAGTTGGAGGATACCTAGCTAATGAATTAAAGTGAAAGATTACTCCCGAGCACTCATATTCTTTTGCTTTAAATTTAGAAACCTGCCAGCTCATGTCCTTCGAACCTCAGGTGGAAAATAATGGCGAATGAAGGTATCTACGAATTCTTGCCAAACTGGGGAAGGTGCATTTTCCTTCCTTGAAGATATCCAATTATTATACCAAAGAACCGCCACATCCCGGAGTCTATAAGATGCCAACTCTACAGATTCAGTATCAGAGGCATGGATGATTCTCAACGTCCTCAGCATCTCATTAATAAAACCTTATGGGTCTTCATCCAGCTTTGACCCAAAAAATTCTGGAGGATTTAAACTTATGAAATCACGGGCTCTAGCACTAGCCGCCCTGTCGCCTAGACCCGTACTCTGCCTCTGTTCCTGAGCGGCAACTAGCTATGTCAATAGCTGAAAAGCTTCGGTCATTTGTTGACCTGAAGCACCCGGTGGAGGAACTGGAGGCATAGGAGCCGGAGCTGAAGCCCCCTCTTGTTCTTTTAGAATAGGCGGAGTGTGGGAGGTATTGGATGGAGCCTCATTTTGGGATTCACCTTCTTCTACATTCGTTGGCGGCTCCCTTTCTATCTGCCTTTCTATCGTAGCCTTACCCTTCTGGGCGGCTGCGGCTTTTCTCTTTACCGGCATCGCTGAAATCATAGCGCATAATAAGGGAGGAGAAAATCTTATAACATGGCTCTATGACATGATCTAATAAGAAGAAGAATGGTTATTTTTCCCAAAATGCCTCGCAACCTCCTGTTTATAGGTGTGGCGCGCTTCACGCCCATAAATAAGACTCTACCGGACACAGCTCGTAGACATACCCTAGAACGGAACCGTTTTGATACCACTTTTGTCACGACCCGACTAGGCGGCCATGACGTGTACTCAGAGCTGACCTACCGAGCACCTCTCATTAGGCTAATTATGACACTCAACCTGAACATACACAATCTCGAAGGCAACACATACACACACATATATATAAGCCCTCACAGCTGCAAAAATGATAGAGTACTGAGACATAAGGACGGGACAGGACCCCGTCGTGCCCAAATATATACATAAAAGAATATGACCATAAGTAGCACCTCCGGAGTAGTGGAGTTCTACCGTGAATCCGCTGATAAGCTCCTACGGGTCTGCACCGTCTCCCTGTCTACCTGTGGGCATGAACACAGCGTCCAAAAGAAAAGGACGTCAGTACAAAAAGTGTACTGAGTATGTAAGGCATATACAACAATAACATATCAAGAGATAAGGGAACATCAATTAAGGAAACAACCTATAACTGAATGTCACGTAAGACTGATTAATGCATGCTAGCTTATATCATAAACAACATCATATCAAGTATGTATATATAAGTTGCCCGACCATATAGGTACGGTGTGATCATCATTAGCCCGCGTCCAGGCCTCTGCATCTGGGGTAACATCTCATGCCGCCCACTAGTGGTGTCTGGCCATGCCATCTCTTATCATTATCTCGTGGGAAGCTCTTTATAACGTAGACTCTTAGTTTCTAGAATGTAAGAAAGTCATGGAAAAATAAAGAGAATCATGTCATAGGAATCATGCCTTAGAAAAGAAGGGCCTAGCCTCACATACCTTTTCGCCTTTCTAACTTTCCAGCTAAACGCTTCCTTCCAAGTTCGCGATTCTACATTCAAGAGAATTCGTGCTAGAATTAGATAATCGGAAGTATACTTAAGCTAAAGCTAACAAAAAATGGACAACATATCCTTTGTTTCTTCAACTTTCTCCATATGATATAACAACTCCCAAACATCCATAACAACATTCATAATATCGTAATCAACAACTTCTTCAAGTTCAACGTTATTCAATTCCCACAATTCCTTACCAACATGATTCATGACCATAACTATGGCATAACACCGTATGCGTTCTCATATTATACTTCCTTAATGTCATTTGTATTGTCTACGACAAGATTTTACTCATAATATATCAAGGGTCATGATTCATGTTAAACTACTAGTCAAGAATACTATTATTTTCACATTTGAGCTCCATATTCTACTTTCTTCCATAATCCAAGTCTTTCAACCCATCAATATTCTTAATATCATGAAATTATCATAAAACTGACCTTTGATTGTGTAGGGATGGGCTTTTGATGAAGATACTTCACTTGGAGAAAACCCTAGCTCCACTTCCAAAGAATTTCTTGACTTCCAACAACCCTAGAGAACTCCCTTGCGCTTGATTTCCTTGAATTGATGATATTGATCTTTTATTTCCCTTGAGTTCTTGTAAATGGAGTGTGTGGAATATTCTAGAGATTTAGAGAGAAGTGGAGAAGTTGGAAAATGAGAAATTAGAAGTGGGATTACATTTTTATACTTGGAAAAAGTTCAGCCCGTCAAGACTTATACGGACCCTTATACGGTCAGTATAAGTGTTCGTATTTCATCATCAAGGAAAACATCTTTTCTGTTGAGTTATACGGACTGTATAAGTGGTCGTATAACTCCACTTTTCTGAGATTATTTTCGTCGTTTCGTTTGATCTCCAATCCTTATGGAACCTTCTTAGCACTTGTTTAAAACTTCATTAGCAATCTAAGGGGCATTATAACTCTTCCTCAAGACATTACTGAGTCAACGTTTGCTCGGTACTTAGCAAAACCTTTCCGAAACACGACGCATAATTCACCCTTTTTAACGAACTTTCTTCTCTTGCTTCAAAAGTCTTTGGAATCTTAATTAGAATCATTAAGTATTACTTCTTACTTGTAGAAACATCATATACTTCTCACCCCACCTTAGTCTATCTACCATACGATGACATGGAATTTCTGAGGTGTAATAGAAACGATCGACGGGCCAAATATTTTATTTAAATGCCTTATGAAACCCTTCTTCCTTCCATTCCAAAAATTACATTTCTATAGCATCTTGGAGGCGATTTGAGGAGGGTTTGGTTAGACTTCTCATGAGGGTAAGTTCCCTAATCTTAATCTCTTTCTTTTACCTTCCCTAGTAAGAATCCATGGTAGAAAATCCATAGAACTTGAAAAATGAAAGTGGGTTTAATGAGTATTCCTTCTAGACTTTTAAATCATGATTTTTTTGTTGGGTTAGATCTATTAATCATGGATTTGATGACTAGAATTTTTATTGCATAATTCTAACCTAGTAATAACTAGAATCAAAGAGAATTTTCATGGGTTTTGGGAGAAAAAGTGTTAAAAACGAAATTGATGAATGGATGGAATTTAATGATGAAATTGTTGATGTTTATGATAGATTATCATGTTTCCATGCTTAGTAATCAATAACCCATGATTATTTCATAGAAATTCTTCAATAAAAAATTAGGGTTCTTAGACCCCAAATTGGGGTTTTTTCATATAAAAAGGATTTTGAGGATTAATTGAACATTCCTTTTGATTTAATGATGGTTTTGGGTTAATTGGTGTTGAAATTAGTATTTTGATCATAAAATTCCCGTTTTGCCCTTAAGTCCCGTTTTCCTAAATTAAAGAGCGGGTTTGACCCGAATAGAATATAACCAATATGGGTGTTGTTCTTCACGTATTCTTACACAGAATCTCTATTTTATTAGAGTTTTATTGTGTGGAGACTCACCGTGAGGGCAAGGAATTATCTCGTGGTCCGTGATTTGTTGTTCGACGTTCCAGGTAGGTTACTGCTTACCTTTGTGGTGAGACTTCGACTAGAAAAACATATATTTAGATAATATTGTCGGAGATTTCATGTAAAACCTCGGGTATTAATTTTGGGTTGAATGTCGCCTTAGGGTTTGGTATTGCTTGTGACTTGTTTGATCGGGTTTATGGCCTGTAGACTCCATAGGACCTTGTTTGGTACGTTGTTGTTACACCTTAGATTTTCGTGTCGCTTGAATTATGAATGTGCTAATGTAAACGTAAAGTGGTCATGAAGCCCTTGTAGGGTTAACAAGGGTATTTGATAATGCTAAGTGCATACCTCAAGGTTGTAGAGTTATATGAATAGGTGAAAGCGAGTTCGTTGAAGGAATTGGAGTTTGAGTCATGTTTTGTGAAGATTTCGTATCATTTGAGTTATACATTGCTTAGAATCAATTTGAGGATGAGATATAGAGCCCCTTTGATGGTTAATGAAGTTTTATACAAGTGCTAAGAAGGTTGCATAAGGATTGGAGGTCAAACAAATCGAAAAGAGCGCGTTTTCGTGAAAGTGGGAGTTTGTGGTCTAGTTTGCGGCCGCAAACTGAGTTTGCTGTGCAGAAAACTAGCCGGTAAACTCACCTTTTTGTCAGCCTTCACTGCCCAACATCATCCCTAAGCTGAGGAGGGAATATGCAGCCGCATACTGAGTATGATAGGCCGCATACTCATCGCAAAGTAGGGTCGGGGGGTGATTTTGCCACCTTTATAAATCCCAAACAACCCCAACCTTATTTACAACTTTCCACACTTATTTCCCCACCTTTTTAGAGACTTCAAAAGAGTTCTTGAAGGTTCCAAAACCCCACCCGTTTCTATATCATCCAAGGAGGGAATCAATATCAAAACTCAAAGGTAATCCAAGGAGGGTGGTTGTTCTTGTTTCCCTTCAAAGTTGTGGTGAACTTGAACTTGGAGGGAGTTGAGTGAGGTGAAGTTCTGTCACGACCCAGCCCCGTGGGCCGCGACTGGCACCCTACCTGGGTACCCAGACCGAATCACACGTTCATTTTCAAATCCAAACTTATTTCATAATTTTTCGAAATCATATCGAACATAATTTATATCAAGTATGTCTTAAGCGGTCGTGCCAAATCAAAATATCATATCAAATACAAACTGAGCGGCGGAATGGACATCGCCGGTCAAAAGTGCAAATATAAGCATAAGGGCCATTTGGGGCCGGCATAACAAACAGACCGCCTTAAGACCAGAAAACGGAATCAGACAAACATACATAGGACCCTCGCCCCACATATATGACTACAGGCCTCTACGAACTCAAAACAAAGACATATGGCGAGACAGGGCCCCGCCGTACCCAAATAGTCAAATATACCAAATATATACAAAGCAAAAAGAGTCTGTACCAAAAGTGGACTCCGGATCAAATAGGAGAACTCCGGAATAGCAAGAAGTGAAGCCTACTGCGGAGGATCACCGATATCTGCACCTGCGGGCATAAAACGCAGCCCCCGAACAAAGGGGGTCAGTACGAAATATGTACTGAGTATGTAAAGCACGGAGTACAGAAATATGGATCAAAACCGAAAGTAAATCAAATGTCAAAGTGGAGTACAAATGGGTAGATCAAAATCTATATCGAAATCATATACTTATACATAATGCAATAAATCATGCAGACGCTTAGGAACGTGGTCGCCACTCCGACGCTGGCGCCACACACAGCATAACACCAGAAGGTTTCAAATCTCCGTACATCCCCGAACACAAGCATAATCATAGGTGAGCGTATCGCATCACGAGCCATATCACAGCATAACTCCAAACGGAACCCGGCCCTATGGCGAAGCCTCGGGAACCGTAACACAGCATACTGCCGAATTGTCATAAGGCGCACGAATCAAAACCGGCCCGGGAACCGGTGAACGAAGTCATAATAAGGCACGAGCGGAGTCGTGAGCAAACCAATGCAATTCGTACTTCAAAATAGTTTTCCAAAACGAAGTAAACCCATAAGTCATATCATAATGCAAAATAGTCGGATACTTAGCCGATATAAAGTTTCATTTCACAAAACATTTCCAAATAGTACGTATAGCTCAAAACGTAACTTAGCGTATTATAATATTCAAAATACATCTCATAGGAGGGAATTTCACAATCGAAAGTATCGTATCCAACTTTATTCACAAAGATAGCCCAATAAGGCAAATAGGGCGTTTCAGGGTAGCGGGCCCACCTCGAGTCAAAGTGAGGTGGCGAACTTATCTTTACGAACATTTATATGCCAAAGGTCATACATGGTCGTTTCTAGGTTACCCGACCACATTTCGATAGGTTTCGGACGAGCGGTGGCATTCTAGCCAAATAGAGCCCTTAGGCTTCAATCGAATTGAATGAATAGTAACTTTTTTGTGGATCGGGTTTCGAGGAGCAGAAATGCTCCGGAAGTTCTCATATTCGTCTAACACACTAAGATATGCCAAATGAAGGAGTGGGAAGCTTTACATACCTCACAGACGTCGTAAGCTCTCCCGAAAGTCCAGTCCCGTTTCGTCAAAAATCTGCAAATGGTCAAAGTTACCAATTGAGATTCTTAGGCTTAAAAATGCCTTTAACTCCAATTTTGCCTACCGAAATTTCGGCAGCATTTCCCCTATAAATCTAACATCCCCGAGGCTTAGCTCGGCTCAAAATACATCAATCACAACAGCCCACACGTCAACAAACAACACAAACAACAATCAAGCCATTTTAGCTTCAAAATTCTACTTTGTTATCTAAGTTGGCAACTTTCATTCAAACTTTCAAAACTCCAATTCTACATCTACATAATTGCATTCATTTCCACATTCAAACTTATACAATCACATCCTAACTACAATTCAAGCCATACACGAAATTGCACCAAAAATCCATTATTTTCCATAATCCTTCAAAACATCAAAATTCACGACGAACATTCTAACTAACGTCGTTTCATTCCGAATTCATTAACATCATTATAGATTCATATCTAAAGTCTCTAGCACCTTAAATATTCAATGATATACATAATGATACCGAAGGTATACACTTTCCGATAATATCCAAAATCACTTTTCAACGCCAATTCCATTTATCAATTAATCATTTATGACATAAGGGTCACAACAACACATTATACCAACTTAACCAAGATCAATTCACATCATTTTTCCTCTCTATGGCTAACGGCCAATACACACTATACACACACACCCACGGCTTTCTATTTACATCAAAATTACGGGATTTCCCTCTATTTCCAATCCTTAACATATTCACATCAATTCTATAACCTTAAAGGGGCAAAATTCTTACCTTTTCTTGAAAACCCGACTTGTCGTAAACGTCGTTCTTGCGCCAAACTAATTATACCCCGTTGAAGAGGGTCTTGAGCACTTCACAACTATGTAGAAACTAGGATTTTTGGATCAATAAACAAGCTTGGATTTTTTTTTTCTTTCTCCTCAAAGGGTTCGGCCGAATGCCCTTGTTTAGTGGTGTTCTTGAATTTGATCTATTTTCTTGAAAAATACTAAGTGTGGCATAGTGATATATATCCATTAGTAGTCATGTGCATAGCACATGACATTAAAGTGGTGGGTTTGGGCTTGGCTAAGGCCGGCCACCCTTCAAAATTATTGGGCTTCAATTTTTGTATTCTAATTCTTGGCCCAATTCACAAAAGTCCCGTTTTGTAATTGCCGAAACTAATTTCCGAAACTCCAAATTTATTCTCGGCCTTCCCCGAGGTCTTAACATTAATAATTCCATAACCAACATAGTCATATTCACTAAAATCAAATTATGTCCTTATAGCACACAAGTCGTAATTATTTCTCGATTTCCAATTATACGAAAACACGGGACATAACATTCTCCCCCCCTTAAGAACATTCGTCCCCGAATGTTAAATTAATCTTATAAGGTCTTATGATCAAGGCAGGAGTGTCCCTTTTTAATAATGACATACATAGTTCATTTTATCAATCAGCACAACAAACTGAAAAAGAAATTAGATTACCTGTGGATGTCGGAAACAAGTGGGGATATTTCTTCTTCATCTCGTCCTCCGCCTCCCAAGTCATCTCCTCCCGATTATTGTTGCGCCACAGGACTTTGACGGAGGACACTTCTTTAGTGCGTAGTCTCCGTACCTGTCGATCCAGAATAGATACAGGCTGCTCGTCATAAGATAACTGCTCCGTCACCTGAATGTCATCTACTGGGAATATCCTGGCAGGATCACCAATACATTTCCGCAACATAGACACATGAAATACCGGGTGTACGGCCTCCAAGTCGGATGGTAAGTCTAGCTCATAGGCGACCTCGCCTATCTTTCGCACGATCTGATACGGCCCAATGTACCGGGGGCTCAACTTACCCTTTTTACCGAACCTCATGACACCCTTCATGGGCGACACCTTCAGGAATACCCAGTCGCCAATCCGGAACTCCAACGGTCGACGTCGTCTATCTGCATAAGCTTTCTGTCGACTCTGAGCAGCCAATAATCGCTCTCGAATAAGCTTTACCTTATCTACAGCCTCCTGGATCACGTCTGGGCCAATCAACTTAGTCTCGCCCACGTCAAACCAGCCAATAGGAGACCTGCATCTCCTACCATAAAGGGCCTCGTACGGAGCAATCTGGATGCTGGAGTGATAACTGTTATTATAGGCAAACTCAATAAGCGGCAAATGATCATCCCAACTTCCCCTGAAATCAATAACGCAGGCCCGCAACATATCTTCGAGCGTCTGAATAGTGCGCTCGGCCTGCCCGTCGGACTGGGGGTGAAAAGCTGTACTGAGACTCACCTGAGTCCCTAATCCCTCCTGAAATGACCTCCAGAATTTTGCTATAAACTGGGTACCTCGGTCAGTAATAATAGATATAGGGACTCCGTGAAGTCTGACTATCTCTCTGATATACAATCTGGCATAGTCCTCAGCCGAATAAGTAGTCCGAACCGGAAGGAAATGGGCTGATTTCGTCAGCCTGTCAACAACAACCCAGATAGAGTCGTACCTGCGTGGAGTGCGCGGTAATCCAACAACGAAATCCATATTAATCATCTCCCATTTCCAGGCTGGAATTTCCATTTCCTGCAATAATCCACCGGGCTTCTGATGCTCGATCTTAGCTTGTTGGCAGTTCGGGCACTGACTAACAAACTCAGCAATATCTTTCTTCATGCCGTCCCACCAATACAAACACCTGAGGTCCCGATACATTTTAGTGGAACCAGGATGAACAGAATACCGTGCATTATGGGCCTCGCCCATAATCTGCCGCCGTAAGCCCGCAACGTCCGGTACACAAAATCTGCCGTCATATAATAATACTCCGTCAGGCGAGATCTCAAACTGAGTATTTGCTTTATTAAGGGCCACATCTCTGTAGTGAATCAAAAGAGGATCCTCAAACTGGCGCTGCTTTACCTCCTGAATAATAGATGACTCAGCAACTGGACGAACAGAAATCCCAGAATCTCCAGAATCCACCAAACGAACTCCGAGGCTGGCCAGCTGATGAATATCGCGAACCAAATCCCTCTTATCAGATGGAACATCAGCCAGACTGCCTACGGACTTGCGGCTAAGCGCATCAGCTACCACGTTGGCTTTCCCTGGATGGTACAGAATATCAACGTCGTAGTCCTTTAGTAACTCAAGCCATCTCCGCTGCCGCAAATTCAGTTCCTTCTGCCTAAAAATATACTGGAGACTCTTATGGTCCGTATAGATATCAACATGGACCCCATATAAATAATGCCGCCAAATCTTCAAAGCATGAATCACCGCGGCCAACTCAAGATCATGAGTGGGATAGTTTTTCTCGTGCGGTCTGAGCTGCCGGGAAGCATAGGCTATGACTCGACCGTGCTGCATCAATACACATCCTATCCCAATACCAGAGGCGTCACAATAGACAACATACCCGTCAGATCCCTCTGGAAGAGCCAGAACTGGTGCTGTAATCAATCTCTCCTTCAGCATCTGAAAGCTGCGCTCGCAGGCATCCGACCACTGGAATTTTGCTGCTTTCTGGGTAAGCCTCGTCAGTGGTGCTGAAATAGAAGAGAAATCCTCCACGAACCTGCGGTAATACCCAGCCAATCCAAGAAAACTACGCACCTCTGTCGGTGTAGTAGGCCTGGGCCAATTCTGCACAGCCTCAATCTTCTGCGTGTCGACCCGAATACCGTCTGCGCCGACAATATGGCCTAAGAATGCCACAGAAGTCAACCAAAACTCACACTTAGAGAATTTAGCATATAACTTCTGCTGACGGAGGATGCCAAGTACCGTCCTCAAATGATCTAAATGCTCCTCGGCTGGTCGCGAGTAAATCAGAATATCATCAATAAACACAATAACAAACATATCCAGGAAAGGCCGAAATACCCGGTTCATCAGATCCATAAATACTGCTGAAGCATTAGTCAGCCCGAAAGACATAACTCTGAACTCATAATGCCCGTACCGAGTCCTGAAAGCAGTCTTCGGGATATCTGACTCCCGTACTCGCACCTGATGATAACCGGAACGCAGATCTATCTTTGAAAAATGTCTAGCACCCTGCAGCTGGTCAAACAAATCATCAATCCGGGGGAGGGGATATTTATTCTTAATAGTCACCTTATTCAGCTGCTGGTAGTCGATACAGATCCGCAATGACCCATCTTTCTTCCTGACAAACAATACCGGCGCCCCCAGGGTGATGTGCTGGGCCTGATAAAACCCTTATCCAGCAAATCTTTCAGCTGCTCCTTCAACTCCTTCAACTCAGCTGGTGCCATCCTGTACGGAGGAATAGATATAGGCTGTGTATCCGGCATCAACTCAATAGTAAAATCAATCTCCCGCTCAGGCAGAAGGCCAGGAAGCTCGTCAGGAAAGACATCTGGAAACTCGCTGACGACCGGAACAGACTGAAGGGTAGGTACCTCCGCGGCAGTATCGTGCACACGAACCAAATGATAGATATACCCCTTCTGGATCATCTTCTTAGCCTTGAGGTATGAAATAAACTTACCCCTCGGCGATGCTGTCGATCCGAACCACTCTATGACTGGTTCCCCTGGAAACTGAAAACGGACTACCTTTTTCTGGCAGTCGACATTAGCATAACAGGAAGACAACCAGTCCATGCCCATAATGACGTCAAACTCAAGCATGTCTAACTCTATCAAATCAGCCTTAGTGCTACGATCATAAATGGTCACAGAACAATCCTTATAAATCTGTCTCGCTATAATAAAATCCCCAACTGGCGTAGCTACCTCAAATGGTTCTATAGGCTCAGACACTATCCCAATCTTACTAGCAACGAGCGGGGAAATATATGATAAAGTAGAGCCAGGGTCAATCAATGCATATACAGATCTGGAGAAAACCAGCAATGTACCTGTGACGACGTTTGGCGAAGCCTCCTGATACTGGCGGCTGGCCAAAGCATATATGCGGTTCGACGGACCGCTAGAACCTGAAGTGCCACCGCGGCCTCGACCGCGTCCTGCCGGTGCTGAAATACCTCGCCCTCCAGGGCGTGCAACTGATGGAGCAGAAGAAGAACCGGCGGCTGACCCTGTCTGCTGAGCAGCACTACCAGAACCGCTAGCCAATGGAAAATCTCTCATAAAGTGGCCCTGACCACCACACGAAAAGCAAGCTCCAGTCGCTCGGTAACACTCCCCGGGATGAGACTTCCCGCAATGAGGACAACGGGGTCTGGGTGGTCTGGCCTGGCTGGGACCCCTGGGTACCTGTGAACCTGCCACTCTGGAGCTCTGACCGGCCCCAGACGGTCCTGTACTATCGAATCTCCGGCTGCCTGACTGAGTACCCCGGCCGGAGGGAGGAAAATGCCTGTCTGACGGCTGCTGCTGAGGCTGTCCGCCTCGAGAATCTCCAGCATAACCTGCGGACCTAGCCCTCTTGGGCGGCCTCCTATCTCGATCTCTGCCAGCCGGATCAGACCTGCGACGGTCCTCCATACCCATCGCATAGGCCTGAAATCGGGAAATGTCCATGTCTGCCTGCAATGACACTGCCATACAGCTATCAACCAAATACCGGTCCAATCCCATAACGTATCTGTGCATCCGATCGGACATATCTGCTACCACTGCCGGTGCATATTGGGCCAGAGAATCAAACTCAAGGTTATACTCGCGAACACTCCGACCCCTCTGCTGCAGACGTAAGAATCGATCAGCCCGTGCCCGCCGTAACTCTGGGGGCAAAACGTGGCGGGTGAATGCTGCCACAAACTGATCCCAAGTGGCTGGAGGGGCACCCTCTTCTCTAGACAGCTCCCAAGTCTCGTACCAGTGGGTAGCCACATCTCGAAGCCGGTGCGAAGCCAGCTCAACTGACTCGGTCTCTGAAGCCCTGACCAAGTCCAGTGAGCGTCGCATCCCCCGAATAAAGTCATGGGGGTCCTCATCGGGCTTAGACCCGAAGAACTCTGGAGGGCCACATAGAAAAAACTCCCGAACTCTCAGGCTGTCCCGCCTGTCATCATCATCGTCGTCCCTCTGCCCGCGCCTGCGAGCCTGTCCTGCTACCAGTGTAGTCAACAGCTGTACAACCTCCCTCAGGGTCCTATCCTCCGCCCCTGGCTGAGGAGCTGGAGTCTCAGGTGCGGGTACACGAACCTCTGGAGCTGCTGAAGGTCCTGCTCCAGGCTGTACTAGTGGGGGTGTAGCAGACCCCTCAGAATGAGGCACATCCTCAGGCAAATCATAGACACGAGCCCGGGTAGCTCGCTGTGCCTGGCTAGTCTCTCCAATCCTCGCCTTGCCCTTCTGGGCCGCCGTTGCCTTCTTCGGAGGCATCACTGCAAACACAAAGGCGAGTCAGGTCAAAATCATCCTAATAGCACAGCTCTATCGCACGATCTAAGATTCCAAAGAAAGTGACATCCTAAATGCCCTGTAGCTTCCCGTTTATAGATGTGGTGCACAACACATCGATAAACAAGACTCTACGAGACACGGCCTGTAGACATTCCGAGGACAAACTGCTCTGATACCACTTTTGTCACGACCCAGCCCCGTGGGCCGCGACTGGCACCCTACCTGGGTACCCAGACCGAATCACACGTTCATTTTCAAATCCAAACTTATTTCATAATTTTTCGAAATCATATCGAACATAATTTATATCAAGTATGTCTTAAGCGGTCGTGCCAAATCAAAATATCATATCAAATACAAACTGAGCGGCGGAATGGACATCGCCGGTCAAAAGTGCAAATATAAGCATAAGGGCCATTTGGGGCCGGCATAACAAACAGACCGCCTTAAGACCAGAAAACGGAATCAGACAAACATACATAGGACCCTCGCCCCACATATATGACTACAGGCCTCTACGAACTCAAAACAAAGACATATGGCGAGACAGGGCCCCGCCGTACCCAAATAGTCAAATATACCAAATATATACAAAGCAAAAAGAGTCTGTACCAAAAGTGGACTCCGGATCAAATAGGAGAACTCCGGAATAGCAAGAAGTGAAGCCTACTGCGGAGGATCACCGATATCTGCACCTGCGGGCATAAAACGCAGCCCCCGAACAAAGGGGGTCAGTACGAAATATGTACTGAGTATGTAAAGCACGGAGTACAGAAATATGGATCAAAACCGAAAGTAAATCAAATGTCAAAGTGGAGTACAAATGGGTAGATCAAAATCTATATCGAAATCATATACTTATACATAATGCAATAAATCATGCAGACGCTTAGGAACGTGGTCGCCACTCCGACGCTGGCGCCACACACAGCATAACACCAGAAGGTTTCAAATCTCCGTACATCCCCGAACACAAGCATAATCATAGGTGAGCGTATCGCATCACGAGCCATATCACAGCATAACTCCAAACGGAACCCGGCCCTATGGCGAAGCCTCGGGAACCGTAACACAGCATACTGCCGAATTGTCATAAGGCGCACGAATCAAAACCGGCCCGGGAACCGGTGAACGAAGTCATAATAAGGCACGAGCGGAGTCGTGAGCAAACCAATGCAATTCGTACTTCAAAATAGTTTTCCAAAACGAAGTAAACCCATAAGTCATATCATAATGCAAAATAGTCGGATACTTAGCCGATATAAAGTTTCATTTCACAAAACATTTCCAAATAGTACGTATAGCTCAAAACGTAACTTAGCGTATTATAATATTCAAAATACATCTCATAGGAGGGAATTTCACAATCGAAAGTATCGTATCCAACTTTATTCACAAAGATAGCCCAATAAGGCAAATAGGGCGTTTCAGGGTAGCGGGCCCACCTCGAGTCAAAGTGAGGTGGCGAACTTATCTTTACGAACATTTATATGCCAAAGGTCATACATGGTCGTTTCTAGGTTACCCGACCACATTTCGATAGGTTTCGGACGAGCGGTGGCATTCTAGCCAAATAGAGCCCTTAGGCTTCAATCGAATTGAATGAATAGTAACTTTTTTGTGGATCGGGTTTCGAGGAGCAGAAATGCTCCGGAAGTTCTCATATTCGTCTAACACACTAAGATATGCCAAATGAAGGAGTGGGAAGCTTTACATACCTCACAGACGTCGTAAGCTCTCCCGAAAGTCCAGTCCCGTTTCGTCAAAAATCTGCAAATGGTCAAAGTTACCAATTGAGATTCTTAGGCTTAAAAATGCCTTTAACTCCAATTTTGCCTACCGAAATTTCGGCAGCATTTCCCCTATAAATCTAACATCCCCGAGGCTTAGCTCGGCTCAAAATACATCAATCACAACAGCCCACACGTCAACAAACAACACAAACAACAATCAAGCCATTTTAGCTTCAAAATTCTACTTTGTTATCTAAGTTGGCAACTTTCATTCAAACTTTCAAAACTCCAATTCTACATCTACATAATTGCATTCATTTCCACATTCAAACTTATACAATCACATCCTAACTACAATTCAAGCCATACACGAAATTGCACCAAAAATCCATTATTTTCCATAATCCTTCAAAACATCAAAATTCACGACGAACATTCTAACTAACGTCGTTTCATTCCGAATTCATTAACATCATTATAGATTCATATCTAAAGTCTCTAGCACCTTAAATATTCAATGATATACATAATGATACCGAAGGTATACACTTTCCGATAATATCCAAAATCACTTTTCAACGCCAATTCCATTTATCAATTAATCATTTATGACATAAGGGTCACAACAACACATTATACCAACTTAACCAAGATCAATTCACATCATTTTTCCTCTCTATGGCTAACGGCCAATACACACTATACACACACACCCACGGCTTTCTATTTACATCAAAATTACGGGATTTCCCTCTATTTCCAATCCTTAACATATTCACATCAATTCTATAACCTTAAAGGGGCAAAATTCTTACCTTTTCTTGAAAACCCGACTTGTCGTAAACGTCGTTCTTGCGCCAAACTAATTATACCCCGTTGAAGAGGGTCTTGAGCACTTCACAACTATGTAGAAACTAGGATTTTTGGATCAATAAACAAGCTTGGATTTTTTTTTCTTTCTCCTCAAAGGGTTCGGCCGAATGCCCTTGTTTAGTGGTGTTCTTGAATTTGATCTATTTTCTTGAAAAATACTAAGTGTGGCATAGTGATATATATCCATTAGTAGTCATGTGCATAGCACATGACATTAAAGTGGTGGGTTTGGGCTTGGCTAAGGCCGGCCACCCTTCAAAATTCTTGGGCTTCAATTTTTGTATTCTAATTCTTGGCCCAATTCACAAAAGTCCCGTTTTGTAATTGCCGAAACTAATTTCCGAAACTCCAAATTTATTCTCGGCCTTCCCCGAGGTCTTAACATTAATAATTCCATAACCAACATAGTCATATTCACTAAAATCAAATTATGTCCTTATAGCACACAAGTCGTAATTATTTCTCGATTTCCAATTATACGAAAACACGGGACATAACAAGTTCTTTGATTATAAGGTATGTTTCCATCTTATTATTTTTGTTGAGTTGATGTAAAGGTTTAGCACTCCTTAGAAAGGAAAAGAATTAAAGTGGAGAAGCAATGAATGGTGTAATGAAGAAGATGACTATGAGGTGAATCAAAAAAGGGATTTTGGCTAAATTTGGGATTAAATTGAGTATAACTTCTTAATTGTGATATTATGGATGTTGTTATTGTTGTTTGGGAGTTGTTTTCTCATATGATGGAAGTTGATGAAATAGGAGAAGTGCTGCCCAAATTTCGTTAGCTCTTAGTCGCTCTAGTTTGAACTTAAGCATGTTTTCAAGACTTAACTTCATTGTGAATTCTCTTGAATATAGATTTTGTGGGCTTGGGAGGAAACTCTAGTAGTTAAGGGGAAGTGAAAGTATGTTAAGGCTATCCTTTATTTCATTTTGGCATGATCTTATGATATGAACGAATAAGCGAGTAAACGAGCTTCCATATTACTCTACTCTAAGAATCACTAGGAGTACTTCAGTCTTTGATGTTCCTATACCCCATTTATGATTATTCCTTCTATTCATAGGTTTTGAGATTTCTTATATCGATGATGTTAGCTCAAAAGATGTTCATCGGAGATAGTACGACCTTGTGTCACTCTGAGAGTTCTATGTATTCATGTTATACATGCATTGCATTCATATATTCATATGCATATTGAACTGTGACCAGAAGGCGTTATATATGCGAATATTTTATGTATATGGGGTATGGGGAAAGAGATAGGCGTTATATACGCACTACCACCTGATCAGTTGGTGCACCATGAAGATGATATATGGCTCGGGCTGCACGTTCTGCAGCAATAAATATAGATGATGATGGCCACAGAGAGGCCGATGGGATATGAGATAATGGATCAAGCTGAGCGTTCCTCAGCACTATGACCTCTCTCTCTCTTTCTTTCTCTCTCTCTCTCTCTCTCTCTCTCTATATATATATATATATATATCTATATATATATATATATATATATATATATATATAGATGAGCATGATTATTATTGAGAGCATGCCTGTTATACGCCCACAGAGGTATTGTCAGTTACACAGATTTATGAAGATACTTTCAGATTCTCAGTCATACAGATGCATTTAGATAGTCAGTTTGGCTTTTGAATTTTGGATACCGTTCGTGATTCTTATGTTTATGTTACTCTTATGCCTTGCATACTCAGTACATTATCTGTACTGACTCCCCTATTTCTCGGGTCTGCGTTTATGCCCGCAAGTACAGGTAGACAGATAGGTGGTCCCGCTCAGTAGGACTTTCACTCAGCAGTAGTTGGTGTGCTCCATTTGATCTGGAGCTGCAGTCTATTTTGGTATGCCATTATTTTGAGATGTATATGCATATGGGCATGATGGGGCCTTGTACCGCCCTTTTTATAGTTTTATATTGCATTAGAGGTCTGTAGATGACATGTGATGCGGCCTAGTCGGCTTGCACTGTTCTTTCTATATATATATGCCAGGTTGTATAGAGATCATGATGCTATCCTTCGATAAGTCAGTATAAGTTCAGTTTGAGTTACTTATAGGCCGTTGTTATTCAGTATTATCCATATACGAGTATAGAGGTGTTTGGTCACTAGAGATCAGGCACTCGTCATGACTTATCGGCATGGGTCGAGACAGTTGTGTATAAATTGGTGGATTGTTTGTGATTTGGGAGTCAAACAAAAGGACGAAATTACTTGATATTGATACTGGTACTTAGTGTACGCCTTGTTATTGGTATAGCAATCTTGGAATATTTGACCCTTATTGCTATGGAAATTGGAGATTCACTATGATTACTCTATGGATCATTATTGATGATATTGGTGCGCTTTGTATGGTACGGTTGTGTATCATTTGTGATATTGGTGCGCTATATTTGGCACGGCTTGAACTCGAGATCGTTCATGGATTGTACTTGCATGGTTTCATATTCACACTCACATTCATGGCATATAGATTATTGAGTCATCCTAGGCTTGTGACACGGAATGACTGAGATGGAAATATTGATACTAAATTGTTAGGCTTTGTGATTGGTACTGGTTATGGAAATGAGAAGGAAACATTGATGACTATGTTATTGTAAGACTTGATTATTAGTAGAATTGAGAGTTGTGACTCTATTGTGGTTTATCTTATTGCCTTGATGATGATAGTACTTGTGCACCCCTGCGTGGCACGGTTGGCTGATATGGTTTGTTGATATTGTACTTGCATCATATTCATACTAATATTATTTCATTGGATATCGAGTCATCTCTGGGCTGTGTGCGGAGTGACCGATATTCTTCTAAGACATATTTGATATTGAGTCATCTCTGGGCTGTGTGCGGAGTGACTAATATGGAACACTGATAGTATAAGACCTTTAGATATTTGGTCCTCTGAGTTGTGTGCAGAATGACAGTGCTTGGACTTTGCGGGTCTCCCATAGGTTGTGCTGTCGAGGCGTGGAGGTACTCAGCCGTCGGAGTACAAGAGTACAGGCATTGCATTGCATTCATACCTCATATTTCATTGCTTTGAGTATATTTCTTGGTTGTTTATGAGTTAGACTACGTTGGTTGGATCGCACTAGTGGACTTTTTTGATATATGTGAATAGTTGGGACAATTGAGATAGTTGCTATAACATAAGTTTGATATGAATGGTGATTACGTGGAAAGGCATGACTTGTACTCTATCGTTTACTTGTTTTCTATTACCCTATTGTCCTTAAATATGTCAACTAGTCTTAGTCAGCCTATGATACCTACCAGTATCGTTGTTTTGTACTGGCCTACGCTTGCTGCATTCTTTTATGGATGCAGAATATTAGACAGGTTCACTCTTTTCCCTCACGGCTGATCGACGAGGCTGTTGTAGAGTCATTCCAGAGTGAGCACCATAACGGTCGCTGCCCGGATGTTCTTTCCCTTACTTACTTGTCTTACTTTTATTTCGAGACAATTGTATTTTGAGACCTTTTTATCTTCAGACTTGTAGTATTTAATTAGTGCTCTTGTATGACCAGACCAGATACTGGGGTGGTTTATGACTACTTCCGCATTTATTATATATTCGAATGACAGGCTTCATTGCTTATTTTCTTCCGCTATGTATACTGGGTTTGTGAATGTTGAATTTCGGGTTCACCTACCGAGGTGGGATAGGTAGGTGCCTGCGCTACTTTGTGAAATTGGGTCGTGACACTTTTCCTTAAGAACTTGCCACCTAGTTACAATAATAGGTAAATAAAGGATAAAAGAAAGAATGATGACAGGATCTCTGGTATTTTGTTGCAAATATTGCCTAACGTGCCCTTGTGTGGTCTCTTTCTGGACACTGTGGTGTTTTCCCTGACATTAAGAGATGAGTTTCCTTTAAATAAAGTGGTAATAAGGCTAAAATGATGGTGTTTAAATCTATTGAATTTTTCCTTTGTGTGGTTTGATCCTGATAAACAGAGAATGTGTGCTATTTCGTTTAAACTATAATATGATAAACAAACAAAGATATCTTCCATGATTTTGGGTCTGGTTTGAAGTTGTCAGGGAAAACTAGTTTGTTCCCATCTATTATGTGTTTATGAAATGCTTGTTGCCAGTGCATCATACCTTAACTTCATAACCAAGGCTTATTTATATAACCTGGACACAGTCTTAGGATTTAATCGACATGTTATTGTGTGCTTCATGTTTATAAGGGGGTCTTTTCCCAGTATTTACATTTGGATTGGATAACAAAGGTCTCTAAAACCTGAACATGGTCCTCATGAATCAGTTATTTTTGCTATTGCTTGGTGTGTATTTATGAGAGGCTTGTTCCCAGTATTTACAACTAACTTTGGTCACAAAGAGTCTTTAGACCTGGACCATAGCTTCATGAGTTTGTCAAAGGGAAGTTATGACAGGGTTGGATGTTTGTGAATCTGCCTAGAACCTCTGGTGTTGTTACTGGATAATTAGGGTAAGGACATTAGGATGGGGGAAAGGGTTTTAGGAGAGGAAAAGGTGAGCTTAGGCATGAACTGGAGGTAGTGACCAGTGGGGCCTAAGATCCTTTTTTGCTGAAAGGAGACTCAGGAAAAGGAGATGGGGAGGTGATGACCCCACCCTATCCTGTTTCCCTTTCAGGGGCCTGAAACTCTTACTTCTATTTTCTTAGACCTTCAACTTATGATCCTGGGACTCACAGGGAAGGAAAGATACACCTAGAACCAAATAAGCTACTGCAAATACTTGCCAAGCCTGAGTGTTATTGATCCCTGCCTTGCTCCTTTTTTTTTTCAAAAATCCTTTTTGTCTAAAAGGATTGTAGGTTTCCTGAGCCTTGTTTGTTTGAAATTGGTTGTGTGTAAAAGGAGAATGGGGGGATGATGGTTGTGCTATGTGAGCCTGAGTTCATCTGTGAGAAACTGAGAGTTAAGTGTGTTATGCGTGTGTCATTTTCTTTCTTGTTGGATATATGCCTTTGTCTATTTTTTTAATTTACTTCATCCATACCTGATGTTTAAAACTTGCCACTTGGTCTGTTTGGTTTAGGCTTGTCCCTTGTATGATGTTTTGTCTCTTTATTTTGCCAAAACTGTGATCATGCTATCAATTCATTTCTTGCTTTCTCTTCTCCCTCTTCTGTTCTTTGGGAAAAACTTTGGATTAGTCTAACATATGTTGAAGGAACACCTTTTTTTTTTTTTAAGAATCAAAGTTGTTGACAGATTGTTTAAGTTGGCTTGTCCATTGAGACCCCCCCCCCCTCCAGTAAAGTTCTTTGAAAGTTCATTTGTCTATTAATTCAGGTTTTTGCTTTATGTAGCAGTCTGTCGTGTGTTTACAAAGAAGAGTAGTTTTAAGGGATGCCAGTTTCTGAATATGTATTATAAAAATTTTTAAAGTTGGCCGTGAGCCTTGGCCATCTATGAGGTCCTCTTGGGTTTTCTTCTCTTTCTTTCCTCTGAAAATATTGTGTTTTTGTTCTGGACCTGTTTGTGAGCAATCTTGAATTTGACTAGGATAAGATGAATGCCCTCAATTGGACTAGTATAATCAGCTTTGTTTCCTCTAGACAGTCGGTCTTTAAGCCTTAAACAAATAAGTAGGATAGGTTGTTTAAACTTAGGAATCTGGGACTTATCTTCCTTCATTTATGAGAAGTCCTGGGTTGAGTGACTGACTGAAAAGAAGCCAGTTGGTGTTTGACTATGAAACCCCTTGAACCTGTTTTGAGATATCTGAAGTGTTTCAGTTTACTCTTTTTTTTTGTGATTATCTTAACAAACCCATGGTTTTGAGTGATCATCATCTGTATTCCTTTTATAGTAGTTGTATACATTACCTTTAATTATGAAGCTGGATTTTCCCTCATTTTTTCTTATACTTTCGGTAGTCTAGTCTCACCTAATGTGCTGTTACTATTTTGGTATCAATGTCTCCCTTTAGAGTGTGGCATTTGGCTGTTTTTTGTGTATGGGTTTGCTTTAAATATGTTGCTACTCCCAAGTTCCATACTCCCTTTTCCTCTTGTTTGGAGGCACTGGTTGGGAGCTAAACTACGGTAGTTTTGGGTTGTCCAGGCCTTTTTCCTGTTAGCAATGCCTGGGGTTCTTAGAAGCCCCTTGGAACTTGTGCGACATCAAGGGTAAAAGGCCAGGAATCAGTCCCCATGCCATTACAAAATCCCTAACCAAGGCAAACTCATTCAAGGAGAAAAGGGGCAAGCATAGAACATTGTGGATACCTTTTTTTGTGTTTTTATATACTATGAACAGTCTTTATTATTTTAGTGATAAGTTAAGCTTTTATAAACTAACCAGGTCCCTTTTTCTTTTCCTTCCTCCACTTGTATAGCCATTCGGGTCAAGACCAGCCTCCTGCTGGGCCAAAGGCCCAATAGGACTTATAGTCAATTAAGATCAAGTCCGAGAAGAAAATAATAGCGAGGCGCTTGGTATGCCCCTAGTTTAAATTTATTTCCATATATGTGTGATCTTATTTGTATGTATTTATGTGTATCCAATTCATATTATAGTGGAAAATCCTTATGATTGGAGTTAGACATCTTAGGACAACGGTTCCTATGCCGTTTAGTCGACTTTAGGTCCCCGTACGAAGCATTCAAAAAACCACGGACTCAAACATAATGCCTTTTGCAACTAAAGTATAAAATTGAGGCCTTTTTTAAAACTGCTTTCAAAATAAATCACTATAGAATTCCTAAAGTTTAAATGGCAATCACGTTTTATATAATAGAGATACTTTCACAAAAGAAAAATGAGTTAATCAACTTAATGACTGAATTTCCAAAATCAGTTTTAAATAGATAAATTTAACGCAATTGGCCTTAACCTATATTAATAAATGGCGAATCTTTTTGATAAAATATTGGACCAAGTTTTAACTCAAACAAAAACCAGATTTTGCTTACCAAGATATGAATACCCATTTCTGGAAAATAGAGACAAATGAAGGATTTTTAGCACAAAACGCTGCCTCGGCCCCAAAGTTGGCCCAAACTAAGTTACATATTCATACGGGATATACTCGTTCAAATATAAAATGCCTTTATAAACATTTAAAGAACCTACGCGTAATATAAAGTTCCGAATAAAACTGAAACGTACAAACACGAGTAAACCCGAGCCCCAGTGTATGAGTACAAAATGAATAACTCACAAAAATAATAACATTTCTTTTACTCTTCTCTTACAAACTTATATTTATTCCTTATATATGAAAGGAAACTACTTATACTCGGATATAATAAATCCAAAACTACGATATCCTATAAATAAAGGGGATATATTTAAATTCTTCCAAAAAATGTGATATGCAAAAAACTCTCTGTGACAGTTCTTTTACGGGAAAATAAACACAAAATAAGTTGTTTAAGCAAATACTCATACACTGGGATTCGAAGGTCAACCGTATAGTACGGATCCTTAATATTGGGGTGCCTAACACCTTCCCCAGGGGATCATCAGAACCCTTACCTATAGCTCTGGATTACGAAGGTTTTTTCACGGTAATTGAATAAACTCTTCACAACTTGTTTTCCTAGTTTCCTAAAAATTTGGTGGCGACTCTTTAAAAAACAAAGTCTAAAATAGCACCAACGAGGTCGTAGGAGCCTTTTATGCCTTAACATCACGTAAAAGGAGAACCGCAACAGGGAGATAACGGTACCTTGAGATACCGAGGCAGATTATGTGTCCCAGATGTAGATGGACTCAAGGAACGGATCATGTCAGAAGCTCACCATTCCAGGTATTCCATTCACCCAGGTTCCACGAAAATATATCATGATCTTAAGGAGATTTATTGGTGGAACGATATGAAAAATAATGTAGCTGATTTTGTGGCTAAGTGTCCAAATTGTCAGCAAGTGAAAGCCGAACACCAGAGGCCTGGTGGCTTGGCTCAGAATATTGATATTCCCATTTGGAAGTGGGAGACGATAAATATGGACTTCATAATAGGTCTACCTCATTCGGCTAGCAGACATGATTCAATTTGGGTGATTGTGGACAGACTTACGAAGTCAGCGCACTTCTCGCAAGTTAAGACCATAGATTCAGCGGAGGACTATGCCAAGTTGTATCTTCGTGAAATTGTCAGACTTCATAGGAATCTAGTGTCCATTATTTCAGATTGTAGTGCTCAGTTCATAGCAAAATTTTGGAAATCCTTTCAGAACGGATTGGGTACAAAGGTTAATCTCAGTACAACTTTTCACCCTCAGACAGATGGCCAGGCAGAGCACACCATTCAGACCCTTGAGGATATGCTGAGGGCATGTGTTCTTGATTTCAAAGGTGATTGGGATGATCACTTGCCTCTTATTGAGTTTGCGTATAATAACAGTTACCATGGTAGTATTGGAATGACACCGTATGAAGCTTTGTATGGGCGTAGATGTAGATCACCAATTGTTGGTTTGAGGTTGGTGAAGCAGAGTTGTTAGGACTAGACTTGGTCTATCAGGCTATGGAGAAGGTCAAGATAATTCAGGAGCGGTTGAAAGTGGCTCAGAGTCGCCAAAATTCTTACACAGATGTGAGACGAAGGGATTTAGCATTTCAAATTAATGACTGGGTATTTCTTAACGTCTCGCCTATGAAGGGTGTCATAAGATTTGGTAAGAAGGGGAAACTTAGTCCCCGCTATATTGGACCATACAGAGTTCTGCGAAAGGTTGGTCAAGTGGCTTATGAGCTTGAGTATCCACAAGACTTGGTTGCTGTGCACCCAGTATTCCATGTGTCCGGATTGAGAAAGTGTGCGGGAGACCCCTCATTGGTTGTGTCGACTGATAGCATAATAGTCAATGATAGTTTGACTTACGAAGAAGTCCCAGTGAAAATCCTTGATCGTCTGGTTCGCAAGTTAAGAACGAAAGAAGTTGCCTCAGTAAAAGTTTTATAGAGTAGTTAGAAAGTTGAAGAAGCTACGTGGGAAGCAGAAGAGGACATGAAGTCCAGATATCCCCATCTCTTTGAAGAGTCAGCAGAAAAATTTGAAGGTAATTTATCTTCTCATTCATATTTCCTTTTATGGTTCCTTGCTCCCAATATTTAGTCAGTTTAGCAGTCAATCAGTTCTGTAGTCATTCAGTTCAGCAGATAATTCAGTTCACCCCTTCTTAGTTTAGCATTCATGTGTTCATCTCAGTTAGTGTGCACATGCCTTAGCAATCACTCTTTACCCGAATCCTTCATTCGAGGATGAATGATCCCAAGAGGGAGATATTGTAACACCTCAGACCTTTAACTTAAGCCTTGACCATGATTTTAGACTTATAAAATCATATAGAGAATGTTAGAATTGGAAAATTCTCTACAGTTATCATATCGGAATTTACGCCCCAGATTACGGACCACATTTCAGTATACGGCCGTATTTCAAACTGTAAAATGCCATCCAAATTCACTGTACATTTTGGAATTTTTCTTAGAGCATTTTATTGGTAATTATGGACCGTAATTTGGTTTACGTCCTGTAATTCAGATCATATTCGAGGAGGGAATTAAGGTAGTGTTTCTGTTTTTTTTGGAATATGAATAATTACGGTCCAGAATACGGACCGTATTTTGGTCAGTATTTCCCAACCCGCACCAAAACCTATAAATACCTGGTTCAATTCTACTTTTTATATTTACAAGTCCCTAAACCCTCGAACGACCTGCTCTCCTCCTCCACCATCAAAAACACTAAGTTAAGCTATCCTAACCTATTCCAAGTGGATTAAATCACGTGTTCATCTAATCTAATTAGGGAATCATTGTTCTTAACCTAGGGTTTTCAAGAAAACCCATATTCAAGGTTTGAGACACAAGCTTTTGGAATTCTTCTCAAAGTTCAGACTTTTATTGTGGCTTGTGAAGTAGCTAAGGTATGTGAGGCTAACTATCTACATTAGGAAATGTTTATGATTCTCCCTACGCCTCATTCTACATGCTTATCAGTAATTTGACTCAGAATACAGTTTGGCCCTGGTTTCTTGAATAGTTGTAGAACTGCTATCTTTTAGGGTTATAGTTTCATAATTTGTTCATGGTTATCATTTTGAATAGCATGAACTCAATACGTAATCATTATAGACTTGTGTATTGACATCACATGAGTCTCAGTCAGTGTATAATCAGTTATTTGCTTAAGTTCCACAATCAGAAACAGTTATCATGCTATTAGCTATAGCCAGTCTCAGTCTTGTAAATTGTTTAGTGTTGAACACCTGTATCTGTATTTTTGGGCCCTAGGCCACAGTTTATGCATACGTATTGTTTGGGCCTGAGGCTACAGTTTTTGTGCACATTATTTGGGCCCTAGGCCACAGTTATATTTACAGTTTTACAGGTAATTTTTCATTCAGAACAGAGAGTACTTTAGACTCTTGCTTTCTTGTTTAGTTCAGTTTTAGTTCTAGTTTTAGTATTTATACTTTTTTTTTCCAGTTTCTTTACATACCAGTACAATTCAAATGTGCCAATGTCCCTTTTTATTGATTGGGGGCTTGCATCGACAGGTTGACCATCTAGCTAACTAGGACTTGCCCGTATCAGGTATTGGTGAGCCCAATTCCTCCGGGGTGTTATGCTGCTTCAGTCTTCCCAGCATTTAGACAGTTCTCTTTAGAGGCTTCATAGATATAGTCTAGTCAGTCAGATCTTAGCAGTATTTTATGTATTAGCTTTGTTGGCTATTTATTCAGATATTTCAAACTTAAACCAGTATTTCCGCATTTAATATATTTTAAGTTAGACTTTTAGCAGATCAGCATGTGTTAGTCTTATTTTCTTGTTATTACATGTTTTGATATCCCCCGTCACCCAAGTGTTCATCACAACCACTAAGATGGGACCCTCTTCACATGCCCAATAACCTTTCAACATTTATAAACTATATATGTCCTTCAATCAGAGTCTAAAAGAGTAAACCGTAAGGAAACAAACACTCTAAAATTGATCCTTCTCTTTTAGAAGCGCCTCCAAATCAGAAAAGTCTATCAAGATACGAATTCTACATTAGAACATGATTTTATGGATACTCATATTGCCAAAAAAGAAATTCGGGTCGAAAAGTCAATCAAAAATCCCATCCCCAAATCCCGAGGGTCAAAATGATAATTTATCAAGAATGCGAGTTCAATAATATCAAAATAGTGTCCTACGAGGTCACACAAATCCAACAATACCCATATTGCTATACTTATAATCGGAACCTAAAAACAAACCCAAAATAACCAAACCCGAGCCCCAAGTGAAAGACTGGAATTTGAACTTGAATTCGACTTATCCATAGTCCAAACAAGCTAAACCCAGAAAATCACTTAAAACTAACCATGGATCGACCTCCAATTTCAAGAAAAACTCACTTCTTAAGTTAGGGCTAAAACCCCCAAATTTCCAACCCAAAGCATGATTTAATTACTAAATAATGAAAGAAATCTATGGTAAATGATGAAATTAATGTTAGAATCTTACCCCAACAATGAATCTTGAACTTAACACTTGTTTTCTCCCAAAACCGAGCTCTAGAACATGAGTTATGTGAAAATGAGGTTTTGTTTTGAAGTTGGTATTAAATAACTGTTCGAGCCCTTTCCTTCATTGCGAACGCGAGACAAGGCTCATGAAAGCGGTCCTGACCCGGCCCAACCATCGTGAACGCTAGACCAGCCTCACGAATGCGATGCCCAGGATTGATCCGGCCCAACTCCTATTTCCCCATCGTGAACACGGTACGAAACCAGCAACTGAACACCATAATTTTCTGGTGCTCTCCAAATTTGGTTTTGACACCTGAAACTCACCCTGAACCCCCTGGATACAAACCAAACATGCATTTCAATCATAAAACACGCTACGAACTCGCTCGCGCACTCGGAATTCTCAAAAAAGGTCATCATGACCCGAGGTTGATTATGATCAACTGCAAAATGCCAAAATCTTAACTTCCCAACCAATGACACAAATCACAGCCGAACGCCTCGAAACCCCAACCAGCTATGCTACCAAGTCAAAAATCACGTTCCTAACCTAACAGAACTATCAAAATTTGATTCCAAATGCATTTACCTAAAGGTCAACAATTGGTCAAATCTTCTCCCAAACCAATCTTAGAAATCAAAACTTAGGTTTTTCACTCCAACACTAATCTGATTGCACTATTAACCCCGCTACCCATCCCCACAAGTCAAATACGCCAAAGTACAGCTAAGAGAAGGGTTCTTTAGGCAAGAATGGGTAAAATCACTAAAACGACCTAGCGGGTCGTTACAGTGGTAAGAGAGGAATTTGGATGGTTGGGTTGGGAGGTGAAAAGATGTGACTAAAGTGGGGGTCGGATGTATAGGGAATAGGTGTAATGATGGTGAGGAGTGGAGGCAGGAGAGTACATTCACACTAGCATTTAAGTGTAATAATTCATTGTATAAAGAAAGTAAAACGGAAAATATTTTTCACATTAGTTAAATAAGAAAAATTAACTATTTTGAAAATATTTTTCACATAAGTTAAATAAGAAAGATTAACTATTTTGAAAAGTAGTGACTCCAAGACTATTTCTAGTGACTCCAAGACTATTTCTAAGGAAACAAAATCTTTCTTCAAGTAAGGGTTTTGTGAAAATATCCGCTAATTGATTTTCTGAATCTATAAATTCTAATGCAAAATCTCTATTCTCAACATGATCATGAATAAAATGATGCTTAATCTATATGCTTTGCTCTAGAGTGATGCATGGTATATTTAGACAAGCTAATTGCACTGGTGTTATCAAACCAAATAGGCACAGAATCATGAGATAGTTCATAATCAATCAATTGGTGCATCATCCATAGAAGTTGCGTTCCACAACTTCCTAATGCTAGATACTTAGCTTCTGTCATTGAAATGGCAACAAATGTTTGCTTACCATGCCAAGAAATGAGAGATTCTCCCAAAATCTGACATGTATCACTAGTACTATTTCTATTAGTTTTATCGCATGCAAAGTCAGCATCTGAATATCCAATAAAATAAAAATTATTAGAATGAGGATACCAGAGACCAAAATCATAGGTGTCAATGAGATATCAGATGATTCGTTTTACAGCAGTAAGGTGTGATTCCTCGGGAGCCGACTACATACTAGCACATTTGCAGACACTGAACATAATGTCTAGTCAACTGGAAGTAGGGTAGAGAAGTGACCCAATCATTCCACGGTATATTTTCTCATCTATATCCTTTCTGGGGGCATCCGTCTCGAGATAGGTTGAAGGACTCATAGGAGTTCCAGTTTTAGCTTTTTCCATTCCAAACTTTTTGATTAGGTCTTTTGTATATTTGGTTTGGCTTATAAGGTACCAGTAGTCGACCGCCTTATTTGCAGCCCTAAGAAAAATGGCAGTTCGCCATCATACTCATTTCAAGTTTTCCTTTCATCTGATCATCAAAACTCTTGTATAAAAGAGTGTCAGAACTTCCAAATATAATATCATCAACATAGATTTGAACAATTAAAATGCAATTTGATATTCTTTGAATAAAAATAATTGTATCAATTTTTCCTCATTGAAAATTGTTTTCCAATAGGAAAGAGCTAAGTCTCTCGTACCAGGATTTTGGAGCCTGTATGAGACCGTACGAAGCCTTTGATAATTTAAAAACATAGTCTAAGCATGATGAGTTTTCGAAACCTGGAGGTTGTTTAACCAAAACTTCTTTAATAAAGTCATTTAAAAAACACTTTTTACATCTATTTGAAATAATTTAAAACATTTGAAGGATGCATATGCCAAAAGGATATGTATGAATTCTAACCTTGCTATAATAGCAAATGTTTCATCGTAATCAATACCTTCTTGCTATGAGTAACCCTGAGTGACAAGTCTAGATTTGTTTCTGATGACTTGTCCAGACTCATTCAATTTATTTCGAAATACCCATTTTGTACCTATCACAGAGGCACTCTTGGGTCTTGGAACAGGTTCCCATACTTGGTTTCTTTCAAATTGATCAAGCTCTTCTTGCATGGTTGTGATCCAGGATTTATATTTCAAGGCTTCATCAATTTTGTGGGGCTTAAGTTGAAATATGAAGGCAAATTGAGATTGTTGTTTGAGCGATGCTCTGGTTTGCATTTTTCCGTGGGATTCCCTATGATAAACTCATTTGAAAAACTAGCCTCGCTTCTCTATTCGCTTGGAATGTTAGCAATTTGAGTAGCTTTTTCTATGGACACAAATTTTGGAGTCGACTGCTTCTGTAATTCTTAAGCAGGTATAGTACTTTGTTGAGGCTCCTCACAATTAGTTGACTTCCTTAATTCAGCTTCTTCACCTGTATCATTATTAACAATTCTAGTGTCTTGGACAGATGAATTAATATCATTAAACACAACATGAATAGATTTTTCGATACAAGTTTTTTTTTGTTATAGACACGGTACGATCTACTATGTGGGGCATATCCCACAAATATAACTTCATCACTGTGGGCGTCGAAGTTTCCTAAATTATCCTTACCATTGTTGTGAATGAAGCACTTATATTCGAAGGGGGTGAAACTAGCTTATATTTGGACATTTACCTTTCCACAACTCGTATAGGACTTTCTTAAGAATTGTTCTTGTCAAGCACCTATTTAGGATATGACATGAAATATACGGCTTCAACCCAAAAATGATCAAGCATTCCTTGTTCCAAAAAAATTGTTCAGGTAGTGTCTTAAAGGGATGTAGTCTTCCTTTCAACAAATCTATTTTGTTGTGGAGATCGAGGAGATGATAAGGTTTGTGTGTAGCCTTGCTAGAAGGAAAATTCTTCAAATGGTCGATTCTCAAATTCCTTTCCATGATAGCTATGAATTTTTGATATGAAGTATCCCTTTTCTCTTTGAACCTTTCTACAAAAAATCTCAAACTGGGTAAAAGCTTTATCTTTATGAGTTAGGAAGATAACCGAAGTGAAACGTGAATAATCATCTATGATGTAAATAACATATTTTTTTCAGACTGCTCTAACATGACTTATTCGCTTTCTTTAGTTTCATTTTCATTTTTCTCTGAACTGCTAGTGCTTATCTGACCGTTTCTTGTTGTGTTTTCTTTTGAGCCGAGGGTCTTTCAAAAACAGCCTCCCTATCTTCCGTGACAGGGGTAAGGTCTGCGTACACTTTACCCTCCCCAGACCCCACATTGTGGGATTTCACTGGGTATGTTGTTGTTGTTGTTGTTGATGACAATAACATATTTCTTTCAACCAATACTATCAGTTCTATTTGGGCCAAATAGGTCCATATGCGAGTTGAAGAGGTTTAGTATTGCTAACAATGTCTTTAGGTTTGAAAGATGATCTGGTTTGTTTACCTAGTTGACATGCATCACATATATGATCTTTTGTAAAATTTAGTTTTGGCAAAGCTAATACTAACTCATGCTTACAAAGTTTCTCATGCGTGCTGGCTTGTCCTAACTTTTTATGCCCGAGCCAAGGATCACTAGATATAGATGTAAGATAAGTAAGAGTAGGTAAATCGACATTGCTAGGAAAATAAATATTTTCTACTCTTTCACTGAATATAATAATATTCCTTGTAGCATGACTGAGTGTGCATTTTATGGCATCAAACAGAACTTTGAATCCAGCATCACAGCGTTGACTTATAATCAACAGATTTTATTTGAGTCCATTGACTAAGTATACTTCCACTAAACCACAAGATGGACAGAGTGTAACATCCCGTATTTTCACGCTATAACGTGTCGTAACTAACCGATATGAACTCTATAGGATTGAGCTCTTTTATAAGGCTATCTATATGCTAAATTAGTATTAGGGAAGTCCTGGAAGGGCTAGAGAAAGCGAGTGAATTCCTTCAAAATGCCCAATTATTGAGTGACTTACAGACCGTACATTGGAGGTTCGGGCTGATGTGATAACCCGTACTTTTGGGGTAATGCTAGGATTGATTAACATGCTAAGAAGGTTGAGTTATGAGGGTTTTTCATCGTATAATTGTCATATGTTAAATGTTGAAGTCAAGCAAGTTGTAAAAAAAAATTCGGCAAAAGTTATCGCAAGTTACGTTCATAAGTTTACTGAAATTTGGGTCTGATGTCACTGAGCTTTTATCCTAATACACTTAGAGTTACAGGGTGTTACACCCACCAAATTTCAGTTCTACGAGTCTAGTTTTCAACCCATTAAATCGTTCGTCGATACGATGTCGGGGTAGGGAGATATGCGCATTTTAGGCGGACTGCGCAGGCAACCTCATTAGGACCCACATATGTGGTGGACATTATTTTTGGTGTTATAAAGCGGTGCAGCCCTTTCACTACCTCAGTTTTCATCCAAAACAGAACCTTAGGCTCCCTAAATTCTCCCAAAGTATCTCCCTATCATTCAAGTAAATCCCACCAAATTTGTCACAATCCAAATCCGGTACATAGGCCGTGATAGGGCACCCAACGAGGTAATACCCATGAGGCGAACTGTCACGACCCGACTAGGGGCCATGACGGGTACTCGGAGCTAACCTCCGAGCACCACTCATTCTATTGCTCATCATACTCATCATGCGTTCATTCGTTATTCTCATGCTTATAATCATAGGAAAACCATTTTCACTTCAAAACATATTTACCTTCATATATATATAAGCCCTTCGGCTATGAAAATAATATACATACAATAAGGACATCGTGAGACAATACTACCCACACATACGTATCTACGAACCTCTACTAGAGTACTAGACATATGAACGGGACAGGACCCCGTCGTTCCCAACACATATATATACACAAAACAATAATTAGTGGCACCTCCGAAACAATGGAGTGCTCTCAAGCCTGCTAATAGCTCCTACGAATCTGGATCACCTCCCAATCTATCTGTGGGAAATGAAAATAATGAAGTGGGAACATCATTTTATACTTGGACTTAATTTAGCCCGTCGGGACTTCCATGGATACTTCTACGGTCCGTATAACATTATATGGTCCGTATAAGTGACCGTACTTCACCATCAGAGAAACAACATTTCTGTTGGGTGCTATACGGATCCTTATACGGACCGTATAATGTTATACAGACCGTATAAGTAGTCATATAACTCCATTTTCCTAAAATGATTTCCGTCGTTTCGTTTGATCTCCAATCCTTATAGAACCTTCTTGACACTTGTTTAACACTTCATTACCAATCTAAGGATTGTTATAACTCTTCCTTAATACATCATTCAGTCAATCATTAGCTTGGTACTCGTAAATCTTTTTCGATACGTAACATATACCTTGCCTTTCTTGGCGACTTTCTTCTCTTGCCTCGAATGTCTTTGAAATCTCAATTAGGGTCATCAAATGCTATCTCTTACTTATTGAAACATCGTATACTTCGTGCCCTTCGTTAGTCTATTCACTGTGCATCAACAATTTTTTTTTCGAAGTGTAACATTCTTCCTCCCTTTTAGAACATTCGTCCTCGAATGTTGAGTTCTCGGGAATTCTACGAAAATTTCGCCAGAGTTTCCCCTGTAATATGACACTACCATCCTGTCACAACAGCCCATAATAAAAATGCCTCACAGGGCCATAACATAATAGCAATAATATTTGGCCACACACGACCCATATGCCTAAAAAGAGAACATACATACCTCATAATCTTGATGTTTCATCGTGGATCTCTTTCGGGGGCTGAAATAGGCGCGGGTACTTGGACTTCATATTTTATTCCACTTCCCAAGTCATTTCTTCTCGGTTGGTATTTCTCCATAAGACCTTGACTGAAGCTACTTCTTTGTTTCTAAGTCTCCGTATTTGCCTGTCTAATATGGCAATAGGTACTTCTTCATAGACTAGCTTTTCCGTCACTTGGACATCATCTACCGAAACGATCCTAGTAGGATCTCCAACACACTTACGGAGCATTGAGACATGGAAAATCGGATGGACTGACTGAAATTTCGAGGGTAAGTCAATTCATAAGCTACTTGGCCCACCTTGCGGACAATCTTATAAGGTCCTATATATCGAGGACTCAACTTCCCTTTCTTACCAAACCTCATTACTCCTTTCGTTGGTGACACCTTTAAGAATACCCAATCATCAACTTGAAATTCTAAGTCTCGCCGCCGGTTGTCCGCATAAGATTTCTGGCGACTTTGGGCTGTCACCAATCGATCTCGGATGACGTTGACCTTTTCTACTGCTTGTTGAATCAACTCCGGGCCTATTAGCTGCACTTCCCCTACTTTAAACGACCCAATTGGGGATCTACACTTCCTTTCATATAGAGCTTCATACAAAGCCATTTGGATACTGGAATGATAGCTGTTGTTGTTTGCAAACTCAATAAGAGGTAAGTGGTCATCCTAACTACCACTAAAATCTAGAACACATACTCTTAGAATATCCTCCAAGGTCTGAATAGTGCGTTCGGCTTGCCCATCAGTTTGCGGATGAAATGCTGTGCTAAGCCTCACCTGAGTACCCAAACCTTCTTGGAAAGAATTCTAGAACTTGGTTGTAAATTGTGCCCCTCTGTCTGTGATAATATATATCAAAACACCATGAAGTCTCACAATCTCCTTAAGGTACAACCTTGCATAATCTTCTGCAGAGTATGTGGTTCTGACTAGAAGAAAATGAGCGGCTTTCATGAGTCTGTCCACGATCACCCATATGGAGTCATACTTGCTTTGGGAACAAGGTAACCCTACAATGAAATCCATGTTTATTGCTTCCCACTTCCAAATTTGGAATTTCCATTACTTGCAATAATCCTCCTGGCTTTTGATGCTCAAATTTTACTTGTTGACAATTTGGACATTAAGCCACAAATTCTGCTATGTCTTTATTCATTCCATCCCACCAATACATTAGCTTAAGATCATGATACATCTTTGTTACTCCTGGGTGAATAGAATACCGAGAATAATGAGCTTCTCCTGGAATCCGACGATGTAATTCTGCAATATTCGGAACACACAACCTACCTCGGTATCTAAGAACTCCATCTATAGAAAGTTCTAATGTAGACTTCTCTTTCTCATAAAATGTACCTCCATAATGTCTCAACTGAGGGTCTTCATATTGACGTTCTTTCACCTCCATATCTAAGGATGAGACAGTTGGATTATTAATACCAATTCCTGCACCGCCTGAGTCAATTAAGCGAACTCCAAGATTAGCTAGTCTGTGGAGCTCATGGATTAGTTCTTTATTTTCCAAAGGAACTTCACATAAACTCCCCATTGATTTGCGGCTAAGTGCATCAGCCACTATATGCGCTTTTCCGGGATGGTATAAAATACTCACATCATAATCCTTCTGTAGCTCTAACCACCGCCTCTACTGTAGATTTAACTCCTTCTGCTTGAAAATATATTGAAGACTCTTGTGATTTGTGTAAATATTAACGTGAACACCATACAAGTAATGTCTCCACATCTTTAGTGCATGAATAACTGCAGCCAATTCAAGATCATGAGTTGGGTAGTTCTTTTCATGTTTTCGTAACTGCCTTGAAGCATAAGCAATGACTTTACGGTGCTGCATTAATACACATCCTAACCCAACACCAGAAGCATCACAATAAACAACATAACCATCTGGCCCTTCTGGGAGTGTCAAGACTAGAGCTGAAGTTAGCCTATCTTTCCATTCCTGAAAACTGCGTTCACAAGCATCATTCCACTGAAATTTAGCTGACTTCTGGGTTAGCTTCGTCAATGGGGCTGAAATAGAAGAAAAACCTTCCATGAATCTCCTTTAATAACCTGCCAATCCCAGAAAACTACGGACTTCTGTAGGCGTTGTAGGCCTTGGCCAAGTCTTCACAGCCTCAATTTTCTGAGTATCAACTCGAATGCCATCAGCTGAAATAACATGACCCAAAAATGTCACAGAATTTAGCCAAAACTCGCACTTTGAAAATTTTGCATACAATTCTCGAGTTCGAAGAATTCCAAGAACGATACGTAAATGGTCTGCATGCTCTGACTCTATCCGAGAATATACCAGAATATCATCAATAAACACGATTACAAACAGATCCAAGAGAGGCCTAAATACATTATTCATCAAATTCATGAACACTGCCGGAGCATTAGTTAACCCAAATGACATCACCCGAAATTCATAATGGCCATATCTCGTTCGGAAGGCTGTTTTGGGAATATCTTCTTCTTTAACTCTCACTTGATGATAACCTGACCTCAGGTCTATTTTAGAAAACCACTTGGCACCCTGTAATTGATAAAAAAGATCATTGATTCTCGAAAGAGGATATTTATTCTTTATTGTCACTTTATTCAACTGCATGTAATCAATACACATCCGTAAAGAACCATCTTTATTTTGCACAAATAGGACTGGTGCTCCCCAAGGTGATGAACTAGGCCTAATGAATCCCTTTTCAAGCAAATCCTTCAATTGTGGCTTTAGCTCTTTCAATTCTGCAGGAGCTATTCGGTAAGGAGGAATGGAAATAGGCTGGGTGTCCGGCAACACATCAATAGCGAAATCAATCTCTTTCTGGAGGAAGACCTGGAAGTTCATCTGGAAATACATCCAGAAACTTATTCACCACCGGAACGGATTGGAAAGTTAGTGACTTTGCTTTGGTGTCATGAACTTGAACTAAGTGATAAATATAGCCTTTAGCTATCATATTTCTTGCCTTAAGGTAGGAAATAAACCTACCTCTTGGAGATGCTGTATTACCCTTCCATTCAAGCACGGGCTCTTCCGAAAATTGAAATCGAACTACTTTCATTCGACAATCAACATTAGCATAACATGAGGCCAACCAATCCATGCCCATAATCACATCAAAATATAACATTTCTAGCTCAACTAAATCAACTTTAGTCTGACGATCACATATCACAATTACACAATTCTTGTATACTTGTCTAGCTATCACGGGATCACCAACCGGAGTAGATACCTCGAAAGGTTTAATTCGCTCGGGTTTCACCCTAACACGACCAGCGATAGATGGAGTGATATAAGATAACCCAGATCTATCAATGCATATACGTCATGAGAAAATACGAATAATATACCTGTAATCACATCCGGGGAGGACTCAAGATCCTGTCGTTCGGCTAAAGCATAGATGCGGGGATGGATACCACCTGAACTGGACGCTCCCCCTCTACCTCAACCTCGGCCTACTGGAATCTGGGGAGTCTGCCCTACCGTGAGCACCGAAGAAGAACCAGCCGCTAATCCTGTGGGCTAAACCCTAACTCTACCACTCATCGACGGGCAATCTCGCATCATGTGCCCAACCTGGCCACAGGCATAGCAAGCATCTGAACCTCGGCGACACTGACCAGAATGTAACTTACCGCACTGACTACATCACGGTACTGGTGGTATCCTCTGGATATAATCAACCCCAAACTGAGAACCTGAGGCTCTCGAACTCTGACCCTGTCCTAAACGAGTGGAGCAGTCAAATCTTTGGCCCGTAAACCGAGGAGATGCACTAGTCACCGACTGGCCTGAGTGTCTAGAATATGACTGCCTCGATCCCCGTCTATAGTCGCTATCGGCACCCATAGACCTGGCCCTCTTACTTTGCCTTCTATCAATATCACACTCACCCTTTTGCGGATGTTGTTGTTCTTCTAGGTTCTGTGCATGGGCCTGAATGTAAGAAATATCCATCCTATCTTGAAATGAAGCCGTCAAGAAGTCCTTGAACAAATGCAGCCCTAAGCCACTCACAAATCTGTGCACTCTATCTCCCATGTTGGCCATCATAGTCGGAGCATATCTAGCCAATGAATTAAACTAGAGGCTATACTCCCGGGCACTCATATTTCCTTACTTCAAGTTCAAAAATTATCCGCTCTAGCCCGACGAACCTCGGGTGGCAAATAGTGGCGGATGAAGGCATCTACAAATTCTTGCCAAACCGGGGGAGGCGCATTCTCCTTTCTTGAAGATATCCAATTATTATACCAAAGTACCGCCACATCTCGGAGTCTATAAGATGCTAACTCCACAGATTCTGTCTCGGAGGCATGAATAATCTTCAATGTTCTCAACATTTCATCAATAAAACCTTACGGGTCTTCATCCGGCTTTGACCCGAAAAACTCTAGAGGGTTTAAACTCATAAAATCCCGAGCTCGAGTACTAACTGCCCTGTCACTTGTACCCGAACCCATCCATTGTGCCTGGGCGGAAACTAACTGTGTTAATAGATGAATAGGCTCGGTCATTTGTTGACCCGAAGTAGCCAGGGGAGGAACTGGAGGAATAGGAGCTGGAGCTGAACCTTCCTCTTATTCTTCTAAGTTAGGCGGTGTGGGAGAGGTATTAGATGGGCCTCGTTATGTGATTCACCCTCTTCTACATTCATTGGCGGCTCTCTTTCTACCCGCCTTTCTATCGTAGTCTTGCCCTTCTGGGCGGCTGCAGCTTTTCTCTTTACCGGTATTTCTGAAATCATAATCACAACATTAGGGAGGAGTAAGCCTTATAACATGGCTCTATCGCACGATCTAGTAAAAAAAGAATGGTCATTTTTCCAAAATGTCTTGTAGCCTCCTGTTTATAGATGTGGCGTGCAACACACCATAAACAAGACTCTACTAGATACGGCTCGTAGACACTTCCTACGACTGAACTGCTCTGATAGCACTCTTGTCACGACCCGACTAGGGGCCATGACGGGTACCCGGAGCTAACCTCCAAGCACCACTGATTCTATTACTCATCATACTCATCCTGCGTTCATTCATTATTCTCATGGTTATAATCATTGGAAAACCATTTTCACTTCGAAACATATTTACCTTTATATAAATATAAGCCCTTCGGCTATCAAAATAATATACATACAATAAGGACATCGTGAGACCATACTACCCACACATACATATCTACGAGCCTCTACTAGAGTACTAGACATATGGGCGAGACAGGACCCTGTCGTGCCCAAAACATATATATACACAAAACAATAATCAGTGGCACCTCCAGAACAATGGAGTGCTCTCAAGCCTGCTAATAGCTCTTACGAATCTGGATCACCTCCCTGTCTACCTGTGGGCATGAACACAGCGTCCAAAGAAAAAGGACGTCAGTACGAGCATTGTACTAAGTATGTAAGGAATAAACAACAACAACACATCAATGAAATAAGGAGACATCAACTGAAGGACAACCTATAACTGATTGTCAATATTGATAGAAATAAAGCATGCTAACTCACTTCATAAACATCATCATATCATGTATGCATATCTATGTAAGCTTCCCGACCATATAGGTACGGTGTGATCATCATTAGCCCGCGTCTAGGCCTCCCGCATCCGGGGTAACCATCTCATGCCGCCCACTTGTGGTGTCTGCCCATGCCACCTAGACATGGTGTATACGCTGCCCGCCTTATCGGTGTCTGCTCGGCCATATAGACACGGTGTAATATCATCGTCATGTACTCATTAAAATGCATGCATAGGAACTCAAAGTCAACTATACTTTATTGGGGTGACATAAGGTCGTGAACCCCCGATTCCATTATGGAGCATTCATAAGCATTCTGCCTCACCTTGAAGGAATTAGCATATAAGGTGAGTTTATACAATCAAAAACATCAATGAATCATAATTAGGATCATTAGCTTGAGAATCTTTAGGCTCAACTCATCGTCATCACTATCATGCTCATAACATCTCCCGTTCTCTATCTCATGTGAAGCTTTTTATAATCATAGACTCATAATTTTCGAGATGTAAGAAAGTCGTAGGAAAAATAATAGAATTCATGCCATAGGAGTCGTGCCTTAGAAGGAAGGGACTAGCCTTACATACCTTTTTGTTTAGCTATTCTATCTCTTGGTCGTTCTCCTTCAATGCTCACGTTTCTACCTTCAAGAGAGTTCGTATCAATATTAGATAATCGATAACTTGGCATACTTGACTAAAGCTAGAGAAAATTGGGCAGCGTTTTCTCTGTTTATACAACTTTCCCCATATCATATATCAACTCCCAAACATCTATAATAACATTCACAACATCATAAGCAACAATTTTAATACACCTATTGTCACGACCCAACTCGGGGCCGCGACGAGCACCCGGTGCTAGCCCACCCGAGCACCCTCTTATCTTACTCTTATACTTACATCTAGGTGAGCCACATAATTATACATACATTTCCATTCATTCGTCAACTAGTCCCAATTGGACAACAGTACATTTATATCACCATAGGCATCTATGCCACATCAATGTACATGGGCCAACGTGGCCGACAAAATGATATACAAAACATAGGCCGACAAGGCCGGACATGTCTAACCATATACACATGACTACGAGCCTCTAGGAAGAGTATAACATATCTCATGAGCGGGACAGGACCCCGCTATGCCTATAATTATATACACAAAAGAATAAGTACCCAAAAGATATGGCTCCGAAGGAAATGGAGCTCTCTATGAAATCTCCGAATAGGCAGCTATGGATCAAGTCCGTCACCCTGAGCACCTGCGGGCATGACACAGCGTCCACAAACAAAAGGACGTCAGTACGAAGAATGTACTGAGTATGTAAAGCATGATCAACATCGATATACAAGCATAATGAACAACATATGAAATAGCATAGGAGGGGAGACAATAATATCATCGTCATAGTACTTACCTGCCTTTCGTAGGACTTTCCATTTTTCATACGTATTAGTACACCTACGTCATCATCCGTATTCCATAATAGTACTCGTACCATACTTGTGCTCATATTCGTATACATGTCCTTATTCGTATTCTTATACATAGTCTTATCACATTCATACTCATATTATATACATAGTCATTTCATATACATAGCCTTTACATAGCATACCCGACCTCATAGGATCGGTGTTTCATACATACTTGGCCAACCAAGGCTCAAGGTTACTCATACCTGGCCCTACCAAGGCTTCAGGGTTATCCGTACCATCTGCAGATGTGTGCGCTCGTTTCGTAATTGTATACATACTTTATACATATTCACATACATATATCCTACCCGGCGTTATAAGCTCGGGGTGTCATTATAACCCTTCATAGGCACATGTAAATATAATAGCCCGTAGGCACCTTTAGCATCATTATTATTATCATCATTTTCGCTACATCTCTATCTTATGCTTACTCGTCAAATGGGGTGCGTAGTACAATCGTAGCACGTATCGAGGATCGTGAGCTTATGAGCTCGGAGTGTCAATCACTTGAATACAACATACTCATATAGAGGATTTAAGAGTTTGGCCAAGGAACCATGCCTTATGAAAGAAGGGTTAGCCTTACATACCTCTTCGTCGAACTATTCTACACTTGCGCGTACTCCTTCGATGCTCAAGTTTCTACCTTCATTAATATAATAACAATAGCCATTAGTCATTCACATTACCCACATTCCTCATTTTACCCTCCATTGACCATTTTAGTATATACTTCTACCATCCAAGTATTTCAACTCCCCAATGTGTTAACCAACATATAAATATCATGAATCTTACCTTAGATGATGTAGGGACAAGCTTTGGTTGATAATACTTCACTTTGAGCAAAACCCTAGTTTTTCTCCATTTGGATTTCTTGACTTGAATGGTATTTAATGGCTTGCTTACACTTGATTCACTTGTTTATGTTGTTGGTGACTTATAATCCTTGAAAACTTATGAAATAAATGTAGAGAGATGATTCTAGAGAGAAGTGGTGTAATGTAGAAATGAAATAAAACAAGTCTTGGTCCTCATATTTAATGAATTGAAAATCTGTGCTGAGGTGTACAGTGGTCGTCCATGGAGGTTTACGGTCCGTATTCCAGTTTACGGACCGTCCCTCGTGGTCGTCTTTAACCCTAAGCAGAACCAGAAACTTTGGCTGCATGCATGGTGATTTACGACCATGGTTTACGGCCGTAAATCACTTTACGGTCCGTCCACCAGGTCGTTTTTAACCATTTACTCGACTGGCAGAAAGTTGAAGTTTCTGCATGCCAATTTACGACTGCCAGTTTACGGACCGTATTCCATTTTACGGTCCGTATTTGCACTTTACGACCACTGGGCAGTTTTGCCAACTTTCAACTTTTCACATTTCTCTACTTTTCATTCTAATCATTCTCGTCCATATACGCACATTGCTCATGAAACATTATACACTCGCACACATCACTAGTTCGTTTACTTGCGTACCAACGGGAAATTTTCCGAGGTGTAACATTCTTCCCCCCATAGGAACATTCGTCCTCGAATGTTAAAGTCTCGGGGAATTCTACAAAAATTTCGCCAGAGTTCCCCTTATAATATGGCGCTACCATCCTTCCACAACAACCCATAATATCGATGCCACACAGGGCCACAACGTAATAACATAAAAATTTTGGCCACACATGACCCAAAAGCATAAAAGGAAATATACGTACCTTATAATCTTGACGTCTCATCTTGGGCTTCTTCCACGGGCTGAAATAAATGTGGGTATTTAGATCGCATACTTTCTTTTGCTTCCCATGTCATCTCCTCTCGATTGCTATTCCTCCACAGAACTTTAATTGAGGCCACTTCCTTGTTCCTAAGCCTCCGTACTTGCCTATCTAATATGGCAATGGGTACCTCTTCATAAGTAAATTTCTTTGTCACCTGCACATCATTTACTGGGACGATCCTAGTGGGATCTCCAACACATTTTCGAAGCATCGAGACATGAAATACTGGATGGACTGACTCCGATTCTGGAGGTAGATCTAAATCATAGGCCACTTTGCCTATTTTGCGCACAATCTCATATGGTCCAATATACTGGGGACTGAGCTTCCCCTTTTTGCCAAATCTCATAACGCCCTTCATTGGTGACACTTTCAAGAATACCCAATCCTTAACTTGGAACTCTAAGTCCCTTCGACGATTATCCGCATAGGACTTCTGGCGACTTTGAGCCGCTAACAACCGATCTTGTATAAGCTTGACCTTCTTTATAGCTTGCTGGACCAAATCTGGCCCTATCAACTTGGCCTCTCCAGTTTCAAACCACCCAATCGGGGATCTAAACTTCCGCCCATATAAAGCCTCATACGGTGCCATTTGAATGCTATAATGACAACTGTTATTGTAAGCAAACTCAATGAGTGGCAAATGGTCATCCCAACTACCTCCAAAATCTATCATACATGCCTGCAACATATCTTCAAGAGTCTGAATGGTGCGTTCAGCTTGCCCATCCGTCTGTGGGTGAAATGCCGTGCTTAGGCGCACTTGGGTCCCTAGACCCTCTTGGAACGATCTCCAAAACTTAGCTGTAAACTGGGTCCCTTTATCGGAGATAATAGATAATGGAACGCCATGGAGTTTTACTATCTCTTTAAGATAAAGCTTCGCATAATCTTCTGCCACATAGGTCGTCCTGACCGGTAAGAAATGAGCGGACTTTGTGAGTCTATCCACAATCACCCATATGGAATCATACTTACGTCGAGAACGGGGTAACCCTGTAATGAAATTCATATTAATCACTTCCCACTTCCAAGTTGGGATTTCTATAGCTTGCAATAATCCACCCGGCTTTTGGTGTTCAATCTTCACTTGTTGGCAATTAGGACACTGAGCTACGAATTCCGCTATATCTTTCTTCATTCCATTCCACCAGTATATAGACTTAAGATCATGATACATTTTCATCGCTCCGGCATGTATGGAGTAACGGGAACAATGAGCTTCCCTCAATATTTGGTGACGTAGGCCTACCACAACGGGAACACATAACCTGCCTTGACATCGGAGAACTCCGTCTCCCGAAATATCAAATGATGACTCCTCTTTCTAAGGGAGTGTATCTATGTACTGCATTAGCATGGGATCCTCATATTGTCGCTCTTTTACTTCCGCTACTAGCGATGAAACTGCTGAATTTTGAATAGTAGCTCCGCTGCTACCTGAGTCCATTACTCGGACTCCTAGGCTAGCTAACTGTTGAAGCTCACGGGCCATCTCTTTCTTTTCTGGTCGTACATCACTTAGACCTCCCATGGATCTGCGGCTAAGAGCGTCAGCCACAACGTTATCCTTTCCGGAGTGATACAAGATATCAACATCATAATCCTTTAGCAACTCCAACCATCGTCGTTGCTGCAAATTCAACTCTTTCTGCTTGAAGATATACTGAAGGCTCTTATGATCTGTATAAACATCAACATGGACACCATATAAATAATGTCGCCATATCTTTAATGCATGGACCACTGCAGCTAATTCTAAATCATGGGTCGGGTAATTCTGTTCATGTTTCCGCAATTGCCTAGAAGCGTACGCAATCACCTTACCGTGTTGCATCAGTACACAACCTAGCCCGACGCCTGAAGCATCGCAATAAACAACATACCCTTCCAATCCCTCTGGAAGTGTCAAGACTGGGGCAGAAGTCAATCTATCTTTCAACTCTTGGAAGCTACGCTCGCAGGCATCTGTCCATTGAAACTTAGCTGACTTCTGAGTCAACTTTGTGAGCGGTGCAGAAATAGAAGAGAAACCCTCAACAAATCTTCTGCAATAACCTACTAAGCCCAAAAAGCTACGAACCTCCGTAGGAGTCGTGGGCCTTGGCCAAGTCTTCACGGCCTCAATCTTTTGGCTATCCACCCGAATACCATCAGCTGCAACAATATGACCCAGAAATGATACTGAGTTCAACCAAAACTCACACTTGGAGAATTTTACAAACAACTCTCGAGCTCGCAGAACTCCAAGGACTATACGCAGATGCTCCGCATGATCTGCCTCGGATCTATAATACACCAGGATATCGTCGATGAATACAATCACGAATAGATCCAGAAAAAAGGTCTAAATACATTATTCATTAAGTCCATCAACGCTGCCGGTGCATTAGTTAACCCAAACGACATTACTCGGAACTCGAAATGGCCATATCTTGTTCTGAAAGCTGTCTTAGGCATATCTTTCTCCCTAACTCTTACTTGGTGGTACCCGGACCTCAAATCAATCTTTGAAAACCATTTTTCACCTTGCAATTGATCAAATAAATCATCGATCCTCGGAAGAGGATACTTGTTTTTAATCGTCACTTTATTCAATTGCCGATAATCAATGCACATTCTCAAGGAGCCATCTTTCTTTCGGACGAACAATACGGGTGCTCCCCACGGGGATGAACTAGGCCTAATGAAGCCTTTTTCAAGCAAGTCCCTCAATTTCTCCTTCAACTCTTTCAATTCCGCGGGTGCCATTCTATATGGAGGAATAGATATAGGTGTGGTGCCTGGCAACACATCAATGGTAAAATCAATTTCCCATTCGGGAGGAAGGCTTGGAAGCTTTTGCGGGAACACATCCGGAAATTCGTTCACCACTGGAACTGACTGTAGAGTCGGCGACTCAGCTTCTACATCTTGAACTCGTACTAGATGATAAATGTACCCTTTTGTGATCATTTTCCTTGCCTTTAGATAGGAAATAAACCGACCTTTTGGTGATGCCGCATTGCCTTTCCATTCTAAGACTGGTTCTCCCGGAAACTGGAAACGAACCATCTTCATTCAGCAATCAACATTGGCATAACAAGAAGCCAACCAATCCATGCCCATAATAACATCACAATCTACCATTTCTAGCTCATGCAAATCAATCATAGTACGACGATCACAAATCCCAATCACACAATTCCTATATACTCGGCTAGCTATTACCGATTCACCTACGGGTGTAGACACCTCAAAAGGTTTGATAGACTCCTGCTCAATTATAAATCGACCCGCAATATATGAAGTAACATATGATAATGTGGAGCCCGGATCAATCAAAGCATATACATCATGAGAGAATACCGATAATATACCTGTGACCACATCAGGAGAAGACTCAAGATCTTGGTGTCCAGCCAAATCATAAATACGGTGCTGAGGACCGCTAGTACTAGGAGCTCTGCCTCTACCTCTACCATGGCCGACTGGCGCATGTGAACCTGGCCCCGTAGGGCGCATAGATGCCGAAGATCCGGCTACCGACCCTGATGTTTGGGTCTTACCTCTACCATGTACTGAGGGGCAATCACGTATAATATGGCCTGGTCGACCACATGAATAGCAACCATCTGAACCCAATCGGCATTGACCCCAATGCGAATTCCCACACTGGGAACATCGTGGTATAGGTGGCCTTGACTGTCCTGAATCCCCTCTAAACTTGGACCCCGAATAACTCTGACTCGGCCCGGGATGAGTAGATCTATCAAGGCTCTGGCCTGAAAACCGTGGAGGTGCACTGGTCATGGAATAGCCCGAATATCTGGGGAACTGTTGCCTGTGTCCGCCTCTGGACTCATTTATTGGGCCCGAAGATCTGGCCCTCTTGCTATGACCCCTATCCTGCTCGCGCTTACTTCTCCGCTGCTGTAGGTTTTCTTCTAAGTTCTGAGCATGCGCCTGAATGCGTGCAATATCCATATCGTCCTGAAGGGACGCAGCCAAGCATTTATCCATCGAGTGTGGCCCTAGGCCCTTTACGAATCGGTGTACCCTGTCGCCCATATCTGCCAACATGGCCGAAGCATACCTAGCCAAGGAGTTAGAGCGGAGGCTATACTCTAGGGCACTCATACTACCTTGCCTCAAATTTAAGAATTTATCGGCCCTTGCTCGCCAAACTTCTGGAGGCATATAGTGACAGAGAAAAGCATCAACAAACTCTTGCCATACCGGGGGAGGTGCATTTGCTCCCCGGGAAGCCATCCATACCGTATACCACTGTATCGAAACATCTCTCAATCTATATGACGCTAACTCCACTTACTCTTAGTCCGAAGCATGTATCAACCGGAGCGTCCTTAGCATACCATCAATAAAGTCCTGGGGATCCTCCTCCGGCTGTGACCCAAAGAATTCCGGAGGGTTCAAAGTAATGAAATCACGGGCCCTTGCACTAACAGCCCTATCACCATACCCTGAACTTTGCCTCTGAGCCTGGGCCGCAACCAACTGGGTCAACAAATTAATGGCCTCTTTCACATCTTGGCCAGAAGCATTCGGTGGAGGAGCTGGAGGTGCTGGAGCTGGGGCTGAGGCTCCCTCACGCTCCTCAGTAATAGGCACTGTCTGGGAGGGCTGAGATTGAGCCGCACTCTGGGACTCACTTTCCTCTACTACCGGTGGCGGTGCTTTCTTATCCCGCTTCTCTGCCACCGTCTTGCCCTTTTGGGCTGTCGTAGCCTTTCCCTTTTTAGGCATCTCTGAAATACATAACACACGATTTAGGAGCAAGAATTTCCTACATCATAGCTCTATCACACGATCCTTATGAAGAAAGAAGGTCATTTATTTCTAAAATGTCCGCAGTTTCTTGTTTATAAGTGTGGCGCGCAACACACCCATAACCAAGACTCTACTAGACACGGCTCGTAGACACACCCTAGGACTGAACTGCTCTGATACCAATTTTGTCACGACCCGACTCGGGGCCGCGACGAGCACCCTCTTAGCTTACTCTTATACTTACATCTAGGCGAGCCACATAATTATACATACATTTCCATTCATTCGTCAACTAGTCCCAATTGGACAACAGTACATTTATATCACCATAGGCATCTATGCCACATCAATGTACATGGGCCAACGTGGCCGACAAAATGATATACAAAACATAGGTCGACAAGGCCGGACATGTCTAACCATATACACATGACTATGAGCCTCTAGGAAGAGTATAACATATCACATGAGCGGGACAGGACCCCGCTATGCCCATAATTGTATACACAAAAGAATAAGTACCCAAAAGATATGGCTCCGAAGGAAATGGAGCTCTCTATGAAATCTCCGAATAGGCAGCTATGGATCAAGTACGTCTCCCTGAGCACCTGCGGGCATGACGCAGCGTCCACAAACAAAAGGACGTCAGTACGAAGAATGTACTGAGTATGTAAAGCATGATCAACATCGATATACAAGCATAATGAACAACATATGAAATAGCATAGGAGGGGAGACAATAATATCATCGTCATAGTACTTACCTGCCTTTCGTAGGACTTTCTATTTTTCATACGTATTAGTACACCTACGTCATCATCTGTATTCCATAATAATACTCGTACCATACTTGTGCTCATATTCGTATACATGTCCTTATTCATATTCTTGTACATAGTCTTATCACATTCATATTCATATTATATACATAGTCATTTCATATACATAGCCTTTACATAGCATACCCGACCTCATAGGATCGGTGTTTCATACATACTTGGCCAACCAAGGCTCAAGGTTACTCATACCTGGCCCTACCAAGGCTTCAGGGTTATCCGTACCATCTGCAGATGTGTGCGCTCGTTTCGTAATCGTATACATACTTTATACATATTCATATACATATATCCTACCCGGCGTTATAAGCTCGGGGTGTCATTATAGCCCTTCATAGGAACATGTAAATATAATAGCCCGTAGGCACCTTTAGCATCATTATTATTAAGAGTTTGGCCAAGGAACCATGCCTTATGAAAGAAGGGTTAGCCTTACATCCCTCTTCGTCGAACTATTCTACACTTGCGCGTACTCCTTCGATGCTCAAGTTTCTACCTTCATTAATATAATAACAATAGCCATTAGTCATTCAAATTACCCACATTCATCATTTTACCCTCCATTGACCATTTTAGTATATACTTCTACCATCCAAGTATTTCAACTCCCCAATGTGTTAACCAACATATAAATATCATGAATCTTACCTTAGATGATGTAGGGACAAGCTTTGGTTGATAATACTTCACTTTGAGCAAAACCCTAGTTTTTCTCCATTTGGATTTCTTGACTTGAATGGTATTTAATGGCTTGCTTACACTTGATTCACTTGTTTATGTTGTTGGTGACTTATAATCCTTGAAAACTTATGAAATAAATGTAGAGAGATGATTCTAGAGAGAAGTGGTGTAATGTAGAAATGAAATAAAACAAGTCTTCGTCCTCATATTTAACGAATTGAAAATCAGTGCTGAGGTGTACAGTGGTCGTCCATGGAGGTTTACGGTCCGTATTCCAGTTTACGGACCGTCCCTCGTGGTAGTCTTTAACCCTAAGCAGAACCAGAAACTTTGGTTGCATGCATGGTGATTTACGACCATGGTTTAAGGGCCGCAAATCACTTTACGGTCCGTCCACCAGGTCATTTTTAACCCTAAGCAGAACCAGAAACTTTAGTTGCAAGCATGGTGATTTACGACCATGGTTTACGGGCCGTAAAGCACTTTACGGTCCGTCCACCTGGTCGTTTTTAACCATTTACTCGACTGGCAGAAAGTTGAAGTTTCTGCATGCCAATTTACGACTGCCAGTTTACGGACCGTATTCCATTTTACGGTCCGTATTTGCACTTTACGACCACTGGACAGTTTTGCCAACTTTCAACTTTTCACATTTCTCGACTTTTCATTCTAATCATTCTCGTCCATATACGCACATTGCTCATGAAACATTATACACTCGCACTCCTCACACACATCACTAGTTCGTTTACTTGCGTACCAACGGGAAATTTTCCGAGGTGTAACATTCTTCCCCCCATAGGAACATTCGTCCTCGAATGTTTTTAGTCTCGGGGAATTCTACAAAAATTTCGCCAGCGTTCCCCTTATAATATGGCGCTACCATCCTGCCACAACAACCCATAATATCGATGCCACGCAGGGCCACAACGTAACAACACAAAAATTTTGGCCACACATGACCCAAAAGCATAAAAGGAAATATACGTACCTTATAATCTTGACGTCTCATCTTGGGCTTCTTCCACGGGCTGAAATAAATGTGGGTATTTAGATCGCATACTTTCTTCTGCTTCCCATGTCATCTCCTCTCGATTGCTATTTCTCTACAGAACTTTAATTGAGGCCACTTTCTTGTTCTTAAGCCTCCGTACTTGCCTATCTAATATGGCAATGGGTACCTCTTCATAAGTAAATTTCTCTGTCACTTGCACATCATTTACTGGGACGATCCTAGTGGGATCTCCAACACATTTTCGAAGCATCGAGACATAAAATACTGGATGGACTGACTCCGATTCCGGAGGTAGATCTAAATCATAGGCCACTTTGCCTATTTTGCGCACAATCTCATATGGTCCAATATACTGGGGACTGAGCTTCCCCTTTTTGCCAAATCTCATAACGCCTTTCATTGGCGACACTTTCAAGAATACCCAATACTTAACTTGGAACTCTAAGTCCCTTCGACGATTATCCGCATAGGACTTCTGGCGACTTTGAGCCGCTAACAACCGATCTTGTATGAGCTTGACCTTCTCTATAGCTTGCTGGACCAAATCTGGCCCTATCAACTTGGCCTTTCCAGTTTCAAACCACCCAATCGGGGATCTACACTTCCGCCCATATAAAGCCTCATACGGTGCCATTTGAATGCTAGAATGATAACTATTATTGTAAGCAAACTCAATGAGTGGCAAATGGTCATCCCAACTACCTCCAAAATCTATCATACATGCCCGCAACATATCTTCAAGAGTCTGAATGGTGCGTTCAGCTTGCCCATCCGTCTGTGGGTGAAATGCCGTGCTTAGGCGCACTTGGGTCCCCAGACCCTCTTGGAACGATCTCCAAAACTTAGCTGTAAACTGGGTCCCTCTATCGGAGATAATACATAATGGAACATCATGGAGTTTCACTATCTCTTTAAGATAAAGCTTCGCATAATCTTCAGCCACATAGGTCGTCCTGACCAGTAAGAAATGAGTGGACTTTGTGAGTCTATCCACAATCACCCATATGGAATCATACTTACGTCGAGAATGGGGTAACCCTATAATGAAATTCATATTAATCACTTCCCACTTCCAAGTTGGGATTTCTATAGCTTACAATAATCCACCCGGCTTTTAGTGTTCAATCTTCACTTGTTGGCAATTAGGACACTGAGCTACGAATTCCGCTATATCATTCTTCATTCCAATCCACCGGTATATAGACTTAAGATCATGATACATTTTCGTCGCTCCGGGGTGTACGGAGTAACGGGAACAATGAGCTTCCCTCAATATTTGGTGACGTAGGCCTACCACATCGGGAACACATAACCTGCCTCGACATCGGAGAACTCCGTCTCCCGAAATATCAAATGATGACTCCTCTTTCTGAGGGAGTGTATCTCTGTACTGCATTAGCATGGGATCCTCATATTGTCGCTCTTTTACTTCCGCTACTAGCGATGAAACTGCTGAATTTTGAATAGTAGCTCCGCTGCTACCTGAGTCCACTACTCGGACTCCTAGGCTAGCTAACTGTTGAAGCTCACGGGGCCGTCTCTTTCTTTTCTGGCCGTACATCACTTAGACCTCCCATGGATCTGCGGCTAAGAGCGTCAGCCACAACGTTAGCCTTTCCGGGGTGATACAAGATATCAACATCATAATCCTTTAGCAACTCCAACCATCGTCGTTGCCGCAAATTCAACTCTTTCTGCTTGAAGATATACTGAAGGCTCTTATGATCTGTATAAACATCAACATGGACACCATATAAATAATGTCGCCATATCTTTAATGCATGGACCACTGTGGCTAATTCTAAATCATGGGTCGGGTAATTCTGTTCATGTTTCCGCAATTGCCTAGAAGCGTACGCAATCACCTTACCGTGTTGCATCAGTACACAACCTAGCCTGACGCCTGAAGCATCGCAATAAACAACATACCCTTCCAATCCCTCTGGAAGTGTCAAGACTGGGGCAGAAGTCAATCTATCTTTCAACTCTTGGAAGCTACGCTCGCAGGCATCTGTCCATTGAAACTTAGCTGACTTCTGAGTCAACTTTGTGAGCGGTGCAGAAATAGAAGAGAAACCCTCAACAAATCTTCTGCAATAACCTGCTAGGCCCAAAAAGCTACGAACCTCCGTAGGAGTCGTGGGCCTTGGCCAAGTCTTCACGGCCTCAATCTTTTGGCTATCCACCCGAATACCATCAGCTGCAACAATATGACCCAGAAATGATACTGAGTTCAACCAAAACTCACACTTGGAGAATTTTACAAACAACTCTCGAGCTCGCAGAACTCCAAGGACTATACGCAGATGCTCCGCATGATCTGCCTCGGATCTATAATACACCAGGATATCGTTGATGAATACAATCACGAATAGATCCAGAACAAAGGTCTGAATATATTATTCATTAAGTCCATCAACGCTGCCGGTGCATTAGTTAACCCAAACGACATTACTCGGAACTCGAAATGGCCATATCTTGTTCTGAAAGCTGTCTTAGGCATATCTTTCTCCCTAACTCTTACTTGGTGGTACCCGGACCTCAAATCAATCTTTGAAAACCATTTTTCACCTTGCAATTGATCAAATAAATCATCGATCCTCGGAAGAGGATACTTGTTTTTAATCGTCACTTTATTCAATTGCCGATAATCAATGCACATTCTCAAGGAGCCATTTTTCTTTCGGACGAACAATACGGGTGCTCCCCACGGGGATGAACTAGGCCTAATGAAGCCTTTTTCAAGCAAGTCCCTCAATTTCTCCTTCAACTCTTTCAATTCCGCGGGTGCCATTCTATATGGAGGAATAGATATAGGTGTGGTTCCTGGCAACACATCAATGGTAAATTCAATTTCCCGTTCGGGAGGAAGGCTTGGAAGCTCTTGCGGGAACACATTCGGAAATTCGTTCACCACTGGAACTGACTGTAGAGTCGGCGACTCAGCTTCTACATCTTGAACTCGTACTAGATGATAAATGCACCCTTTTGTGATCATTTTCCTTGCCTTTAGATAGGAAATAAACCTACCTTTTGGTGATGCCGCATTCCCTTTCCATTCTAAGACTGGTTCTCCCGGAAACTGGAAACGAACCATCTTCATTCAGCAATCAACATTGGCATAACAAGAAGCCAACCAATCCATGCCCATAATAACATCAAAATCTACCATTTCTAGCTCATGCAAATCAATCATAGTACGACGATCACAAATCACAATCACACAATTCCTATATACTCGGCTAGCTATTCCCGATTCACCCACGGGTGTAGACACCTCAAAAGGTTTGATAGACTCCGGCTCAATTATAAATCGACCCGCAATATATGAAGTAACATATGATAATGTGGAGCTCGGATCAATCAAAGCACATACATCATGAGAGAATACCGATAATATACCTGTGACCACATCAGGAGAAGACTCAAGATCTTGGCATCCAGCTAAAGCATAAATACGGTGCTGAGGACCGCTAGTACTGGGAGCTCTGCCTCTACCTCTACCATGGCCGACTGGCGCATGTGAACCTGGCCCCGTATGGCGCACAGATGCCGAAGATCCGGCTACCGACCCTGTTGGTTGGGTCCTACCTCTACCATGTACTGAGGGGCAATCACGCATAATATGTCCTGGTCGACCACATGAATAGGAACCATCTGAACCCAATCGGCATTGACCCCAATGTGACTTCCCACACTGGGAACATCGTGGTATAGGTGGCCTTGACTGGCCTGAATCCCCTCTAAACTAGGACCCCGAATAACTCTGACTCGGCCCGGGATGAGTAGATCTATCAAGGCTCTGGCCTGAAAACCGTGGAGGTGCACTGGTCATGGAATAGCCCGAATGTCTAGGGAACTGTTGCCTGTGTCCGCCTCTGGACTTACTTATTGGGCCCGAAGATCTGGCCCTCTTGCTATGACCCCTATCCTGCTCGCGCTTACTTCTCCGCTGCTGTAGGTTTTCTTCTAAGTTCTGAGCTTGCGCCTGAATGTATGCAATATCCATACCGTCCTGAAGGGACGCAGTCAAGCATTTATCCATCGAGTGTGGCCCTAGGCCCTTTACGAATCGGTGTACCCTGTCGCCCATATCTACCACCATGGCCGAAGCATACCTAGCCAAGGAGTTAAAGCGGAGGCTATACTCTAGGGCACTCATACTACCTTGCCTCAAATTTAAGAATTTATCGGCCCTTGCTCGCCGAACTTCTGGACGCATATAGTGACGGAGAAAAGCATCAACAAACTCTTGCCATACCGGGGGAGGTGCATTTGCTCCCCGTGAAGCCATCCATACCGTATACCACTGAATCGAGACATCTCTCAATCTATATGACGCTAACTCCACTGACTCGGTGTCCGAAGCATGTATCAACCGGAGCGTCCTTAGCATACCATCAATAAAGTCCTAGGGATCCTCCTCCGGCTTTGACCCAAAGAATTCCGGAGGGTTCAAAGCAATGAAATCACGGGCCCTTGCACTAACAGCCCTATCACCATACCCTGAACTTTGCCTCTGAGCCTGGGCCGCAACCAACTGGGTCAACAAATTAATGGCCTCTTTCACATCTTGGCCAGAAGCATTCGGTGGAGGAGCTGGAGGTGCTGGAGCTGGGGCTGAGGCTCCCTCACGCTCCTCAGTAATAGGCACTGTCTGGGAGGGCTGAGATTGAGCCACACTCTGGGACTCACTTTCCTCTACTACCAGTGGCGGTGCTTTCTTATCCCGCTTCTCTGCCACCGTCTTGCCCTTTTGGGCTGTCGTAGCCTTTCCCTTTTTAGGCATCTCTGAAATACACAACACACGATTTAAGAGCAAGAATTTCCTACATCATAGCTCTATCACACGATCCTTATGAAGAAAGAAGATCATTTATTCCTAAAATGTCCGCAGCTTCTTGTTTATAAGTGTGGCGCGCAACACACCCATAACCAAGACTCTACTAGACACGGCTCGTAGACACACCCTAGGACTGAACTGCTCTGATACCAATTTTGTCACGACCCGACTCGGGGCCGCGACGAGCACCCGGTGCTAGCCCACCCGAGCACCCTCTTAGCTTACTCTTATACTTACATCTAGGCGAGCCACATAATTATACATACATTTCCATTCATTCGTCAACTAGTCCCAATTGGACAACAGTACATTTATATCACCATAGGCATCTATGCCACATCAATGTACATGGGCCAACGTGGCTGACAAAATGATATACAAAACATAGGTCGACAAGGCCGGACATGTCTAACCATATACACATGACTATGAGCCTCTAGGAAGAGTATAACATATCACATGAGCGGGACAGGACCCCGCTATGCCCATAATTATATACACAAAAGAATAAGTACCCAAAAGATATGGCTGTGAAGGAAATGGAGCTCTCTATGAAATCTCCGAATAGGCAGCTATGGATCAAGTCCGTCTCCCTGAGCACCTGCGGGCATGACGCAGCGTCCACAAACAAAAGGACGTCAGTACGAAGAATGTACTGAGTATGTAAAGCATGATCAACATCGATATACAAGCATAATGAACAACATATGAAATAGCATAGGAGGGGAGACAATAATATCATCGTCATAGTACTTACCTGCCTTTCGTAGGACTTTCCATTTTTCATACGTATTAGTACACTTACGTCATCATCCTTATTCCATAACAGTACTCGTACCATACTTGTGCTCATATTCGTATACATGTCCTTATTCGTATTCTTATACATAGTCTTATCACATTCATATTCATATTATATACATAGTCATTTCATATACATAGCCTTTACATAGCATATCCGACCTCATAGGATCGGTGTTTCATACATACTTAGCCAACCAAGGCTCAAGGTTACTCATACCTGGCCCTACCAAGGCTTCAGGGTTATCCGTACCATCTGCAGATGTGTGCGCTCGTTTCGTAATCGTATACATACTTTATACATATTCATAGACATATATCCTACCCGGCGTTATAAGCTCGGGGTGTCATTATAGCCCTTCATAGGCACATGTAAATATAATATCCCGTAGCCACCTTTAGCATCATTATTATTATCATCATTTTCGCTACATCTCTATCTTATGCTTACTCGTCAAATGGGGTGCATAGTACAATCGTAGCACGTATCGAGGATCGTGAGCTTATGAGCTCGGAGTGTCAATCACTTGAATACAACATACTCATATAGAGGATTTAAGAGTTTGGCCAAGGAACCATGCCTTATGAAAGAAGGGTTAGCCTTACATACCTCTTCGTCGAACTATTCTACACTTGCGCGTACTTCTTCGATGCTCAAGATTCTACCTTCATTAATATAATAACAATAGCCATTAGTCATTCACATTACCCACATTCCTCATTTTACCCTCCATTGACCATTTTAGAATATACTTCTACCATCCAAGTATTTCAACTCCCCAATGTGTTAACCAACATATAAATATCATGAATCTTACCTTAGATGATGTAGGGACAAGCTTTGGTTGATAATACTTCACTTTGAGCAAAACCCTAATTTTTCTCCATTTGGATTTCTTGACTTGAATGGTATTTAATGGCTTGATTACACTTGATTCACTTGTTTATGTTGTTGGTGACTTATAATCCTTGAAAACTTATGAAATAAATGTAGAGAGAAGATTCTAGAGAGAAGTGGTGTAATGTAGAAATGAAATAAAACAAGTCTTGGTCCTCATATTTAATGAATTGAAAATCTGTGCTGAGGTGTACAGTGGTCGTCCATGGAGGTTTACGGTCCGTATTCCAGTTTACGGACCGTCCCTCGTGGTCGTCTTTAACCCTAAGCAGAACCAGAAACTTTGGCTGCATGCATGGTGATTTACGACCATGGTTTACGGGCCGTAAATCACTTTACGGTCCGTCCACCAGGTCATTTTTAACCATTTACTGGACTGGCAGAAAGTTGAAGTTTCTGCATGCCAATTTACGACTGCCAGTTTACGGACCGTATTCCATTTTACGGTCTGTATTTGCACTTTACGACCACTGGGCAGTTTTGCCAACTTTCAACTTTTCACATTTCTCGACTTATCATTCTAATCATTCTCGTCCATATACGCACATTTCTCATGAAACATTATACACTCGCACTCCTCGCACACATCACTAGTTTGTTTACTTGCGTACCAACGGGAAATTTTCCGAGGTGTAACACCTATATTATCCACATTTCCCAAATTTCACTTCAATTCATCCACAACCATGATCATAGTACACTATTGCATTTACTCACAATATAATGTTTATCCCATGTTCTTAATATCATTTATAACATAATTATAATCACAACATATAAAGAATCATGACTCATTCCAAACTACTACCCAAAAATGCCACTATTCTCACATTTATGACCCATTTTCTATCTCCTTCTACAAATCCAAGTCTTTCAACCTCTAAATACCTTAAACAACATGGAATGATCATAAAACTTACCTTAGATAGTGTGGGAATATGCCTTGAGTGGAAATACTTCACCTGAGCCAAAACTCTAGTTCACTTCTAATTGGATTTATTGCCTTAGATGAATCCTAGTGAGCTTCTTGCACTTGATTCACTTGAATTTATGATATGAAACTTTGATTTCCTTTGTATTCTTGAAGATGAAATGTTTAGAACACTCTAGAAGCCTTGAGAGAGATGGAGAAGAGTGGGAAATGAAAATAATGAAGCGAGAACATCATTTTATACTTGGACTTAATTCAGCCCGTCGGGACTTCCATGGACACTTATACGGTCCGTATAACATTATACGGTCCGTATAAGTGATCGTACTTCACCATCAGAGAAACAACATTTCTGTTGGGTGCTATACGGACCCTTATACAGACCGTATAAGCGGTCGTATAACTCCATTTTCCTGAAATGATTTCTGTCGTTTTGTTTAATCTCCAATCCTTATAGAACCTTCTTGACACTTGTTTAACACTTCATTACCAATCTAAGGATTGTTATAACTCTTCCTTAAGACATTATTAAGTCAATCATTAGCTTGGTACTCGTAAATCTTTCCCAATACATAACATATACCTTGCCTTTCTTGGCGACTTTCTTCTCTTGCCTCAAATGTCTTTGAAATCTCAATTAGGGTCATCAAATGCTATCTATTACTTATTGAAACATCGTATACTTCCTTCCCTTCGTTAGTCTATTCACTGTGCATCAACGAAAATTTTTCCGAGGTGTAATACGAACCCTCTAATCTAAGTCATGCGGAACATAAAAGAAAAAGGTAGAATCTACTAACAGACTCAATATATATAGATAAATGCAGAATCGTAATGCAAATATTAAGCCCGTCCATACAACCCATAAAGTGTCCAGTCATAGAGCCACTAAGTTTGGATACTGAATATGAGTCGAAACTAAAAAATAAGAACTAAGTCTACTAAAGAAGAAGAGGACGTCGTGGTCCAATAGTGGCTCAGCTCGACTGAACTAGACTGAAGAAAGCTGGAATAATAAAGTATTGGCAACCTAATCACTTTCGGTAGCTCCCACATCCATAATGAAACAACAACAAGCGTGAGTCCAAGATACCCAGGAAGATCATCGATACGCCTCCGCTTACTCCTGGGAAAGTCTTAAAAATCATTGCTGTTGACACCTAATTTTTGACCTCCCATAATTTATTTTAATTACGCAGAGTCCTTGGATATCAAACGGAGTAAAATGAGTATTTTCTACAAGTCAAAATGATTTTATAAAATATTTAGATAACATTTTGCCATTTCATTTGGAACAATAACTTCAATAATATTATAAATCATTTAGAAATCAATTTACATTTTTATAATTAATATGGAACATTTGCTAAATTCAATCAAGCGGATAATCCAAAACAATTATTTATTTAATTGTTAAAATTATCATAAAATTAATTAGCAAGCATGTTACTCGTTTAATTCAAGAAGCGTGATTAATTAACAAAGTTAATCATTTTACCCTCAATTCTTAATTTTACATATTCAATTTGAATTTGTGCAATTCTTGAGTTAATCATAATTAATCAAGTGTCTAATTGTGGCTAATTTCATAAATTTGCTTACTATATGAATAATTAGGGCTATAATAGAAATAATCAATTTGAGGGATAATTCTAGCTTTAATTGAAATAGCCAATTCTCATGGCTTAAATCAATTGAGGTCATTATTGCAAAATTAGCCTTTAAATTGTTTGGTTAGTTTAATCCTAGCCTTAATGGAAATAGCCAAATTCATGGCTTAAGTCAATTGTGGTCGTCATTGCAAAATTGGTCTTTAATTGTTTGATTAGCATAAATGTGGCCATATTTGAAACAACCAATCTCATGGTTATGCTTGCAATTTAAGTTTGTTACATAATTAACAGTGTCTTGAATTTGGCCAATTGGTTAATCCATTATGTTTAGTCGTAATTAAGGAGTTTAACTTAACTAGCTTCCTTAATTATGACCATTTATTTAAACCAATGTTGTGTCCTTCATATATATATATATATATATATATATAGATACATATATGCCATGTATATGTATGCATATATAAATTGCCCCTTTCTTTTCATTTAAAAACTCGGCCGGGCCCAGTCTATTTAGGGACTGACCCGGCCCATTTTCTAGAAACTAATGGAAGGGGTATACCCTTTTCCTTAATTCTTCAAAACCAAACGACCCTTTAAACATTTCTCTTTAGGGTTTCCCCACAAAACCTAGCCGTCCTCAACCCCTTTTCTCTCTCCTGATGTCAGATTGCTGGAAACGATAGAGATTTCTGTCATGACCTAATTTAGCTAAGTCGCGCGGGCACCGACCTTTCCCACCTCGGTAGGCGAACCTATTACACCCCGTACTTTTGTACGTAAATTTTCGTCGTGAGTAAGTTGACGAAGATTTACAAGGCAAGGTTGTCATCAAGGTCATAATGAATTATACATTATCATTCTTCATACATGAGAGCTTGGTATCATGTTTAGTAAGTATCGGGAAGGTTGGATGTTAAGCAAATCGAAAAAATTAAGTTTGTTGAAACTTTGGGAAAATTTGGCAGAATTCCGGACAGAAATTTTGGGTCAACTTTGGGGAGGCATATCACCTAGAATACAAGGAGTGACGGAACACATAACCTATTCATTCATAATTTTAGCGAGTCTACTTTCCAACGCAACTGCAGATCTACATTCGCACATCAACGCTTGGATTTATGGGCCATTGAAGAGGCAACGATCTGTCGATGCACATCGACGACCCGTCAATTTTCAGGCGTTGCAGCTGATGTATAAATGCATCTATTTCGTGATTTTTTTCATATCAACTCACACCAACAGACCCTAAACTCTCACTAATACTCATCTATCCTCTCTAAACCTTTCTTTATCATCCAAGTAAGATCCGAGCCCCGAAAACCCGAGCTAGTGAAAGGAAAGTTGTTCCTAGGGATTCTATTGAAGTTGTTGAGCTTAGGAGTTGTATTTGAAGTTTGGTTCTTGGAATTACATCCCCTTTAAGGTATGTATACTATTCTTATCTTTTCTATTAAGTTGATTACCAAGAGTTTTAATGATTTAAAGTGAATGAAATATAGCTATGGAAGCAGTGAATTAATTGACTCAAACCATGATTTGGGGCTGTTTTGGGAGATATTTTGGCATGGATTTGATTATATTTTAATATGAAGGTATTGACATAAGTTGTTTGTGGAGGAATCCCTTAGTTTAAAGTGAAGGAAAACATGATATGAAAGACCTAAACTAGCTTGATGATGTGGTTGCCTTGAAGGCTGTTTTGATTGGATTTTAGAGAGATTTCTACTTGTTTATGTTGCTGTATATTGTTACTGTTGTTGTTGATGATGTTTTGTGTGTTGTGCACCATTTGGGATTTGGATTGGAGTAAGAATTATAGGGGAAATGCGGCCCGAATTCCGTTAAGTTTCATACGTACTTGAAATGGGTAATAAGGGATGTATATGGCCTAATTGTAATTCGTGTTATCTTGGTTGTAGTGTTACAAGCTCGGGAAATAAGCATCGGACATTAGGTAGACTCCAAGGTATGTTAAGGATAACCTTTCTTTAATTTTGGCATGATCTTATAATATGAACGAACAAGCAAGTAAACGAGCTTCCATATTACTCAACTCTTAGAAGCACTAGGAGTACTTCAGTCTTTGATGTTCCCATGCCCCGTCTATGATTGTTCCTTCTGTTCATGGGTTTTGAGATTTCTTATATTGATGATGTTAGCTAAAACAATGTGCATCAGAGATAGTACGACCTCATGTCACTCCGAGAGTTCTATGTATTCATTTCATTTATGCATTGCATCCATATTCATATGCACATTGACCCGTGACCAGAAGGCGTTATATACACACTATTATATTATATGTGGATCGGGCTGTACGTTCCTCGACACTACTATTATATTATTATATATGGATCGGCCCATACGTTCCTCGGCACTACTATTATATTATTATATATGGATCGGGCCGTACGTTCCTCGACACTACTATTATATTATATATGGATCGGGCCGTACATTCCTCGGCACTACTATTATTTATATATGGATCGGGCCGTACGTTCCTCGGCACTATTATATGATATATGAATCGGGCTGTACGTTCCATAGCACTATAAGTTATATTATGACTTATGCATATCATACGCCCTTAGAGGTAGTTTCAGTTATACAAAGTATGTAGATATTCTCGGATGTTAGCCATAGATGCATTCAGATATTGAGATTAGCTTTCATGTTTCAGATGTCTCTCATGACTTTTATGTACTTGTTATTCTTGTGCCTTACATACTCGGTACATTATCCGTACTGACTCCCCTGTTGTTGGGGGGCTGCGTTCGTGCCCGCAGGTTCAGGTAGACAGAGAGACGATCCAGCTCGGTAGGACTTCCCCTTAGCTGTTTGGTGTGCTCCATTTGATTCGGAGCTGCGGTCCATTTTGGTAGGCTATTTTGAGATGTATATACATGTATATGGTATGGCGAGGCCCTGTCCCGTCCTTTCTACAACTTTCTATTCCATTAGAGGTCTGTAGACAGTTGTATGTAGTTGGTACATGATGTAGGCTTGTCGGCTCTTATTTTTTTGCGTACAACATATATAGCAGCCTAGTCGGCTTGCACTGTTACTTCGGTATTTTGCATATATATATGCAGTTGGATATGAGTCAGATATGGGCCACCCTGTTGTTATCTGATAGTTAAGCAAGTGTAGGGGTGTCTGGTCATTAGAGATCATGCACTAGTCATGACTCATCGGCTTGGGTCGTGACAGAAGTGGTATCAGAGTAGTTCCGTCCTAGGGTTCCAACTATCTCAAATACATGAAATAATAAATAAATAAATAAGCGGAGGAGATAGAAATACATAAGTCTGACATAATAGTAAATAGAATAGTGCGGAAATACATCAACCACCCCAGAAATCTGTTTAATCATACAAGAGCAACTAACTAACATCCACGAGTCTGGAAATATCAAAAATACATCAAAAGTCTGAATATGTCTTGGAATATCAAGTAAGACATAAAATAAGGGAAAGATATCCAAGGCGGCAGACGTCCTGCGCTCACCCTGTAAGACTCTCAACAACAAATCTCGCACCACAATTAGCCACGAGAAGCAGAGATCGATCCTACCTGGAACTCTACATTCATAAAAGAATGCAACAAGTGCAGGTCAGTACAAACAACAAGTACTGGTAGGTATCATAGACCGACTAAGTTTAGCTAACACATATCAAGTCAATAAAGTAAAATAAATAGGTACATCAACAAGGTATAAATCAAACATGAGCTAGAATCCAAGTACACGTCATCACCTATATTATAGCATCTAAACCCAATTGTGTCAAGTCTCAAATACTCTGTCTGAATCCGTATGTTATAAATGCATCAAAAGAATATCACAATAGAAGCCATGGTGCAGTGCAATGCAATAATGTATGGAATGTGAATGTAATGCAATGTTGTGTATACATGTACTCCGATGATGGAACATCACATCTCGGTAGCACAACTCATGGTGGACCCACAAAGTCCATGTACTTTATGGTTCCGACAACAACCTCGGCAACCGCTACCTCACGATCCCGGAAAAAACCTCGAAAATCGCTACGCACAACCTCGATTTCGGGACAACCATCGGATATCGATCCTCACGTCGCTCTCATCCAACTGAGCCCAGCTCATAACAGTGTTTCCTCAAGTGTCATCAATGTATCAACAATATATCATGAAGGATGAGAATGCGTTCAATGTATGAGTTCAATGTCAATAATCAATTCAATATCACAAGTGGCACGCATGGGCACACCAACAATATCATGAAAAGGCTACAAAATAAGCCACAATGGTAATATCAATGATAAGGCTACATAACAAACCACAATAGAATCACAATCCTCGTATCAAACAACAACACTTAAGATGCTACAAAATCATAATCAGGATATATCAAAAGTCTTCAATATCTACTATCTCCACGTGGCATCAAGCAAACAGCAATAGAACAAGATAAGTCACAACACAACGGGGTGGCTAACCCTAATCATATAACAGGGCCCAACCTAAAACAATATCCAACCCAACTTCATACCCGAAGGTTTACATGCTTTCTCCGACAATATCATCTAAATATATGCTTCGCTAAACGAAGTCTCACCATAGGGTAAATTGTAATGTACCTGGAAGGCCGAACAACAATATCACCAACAATCACACCTTAGCCTTTCCTTCCCTTTGAGCCTCGAGATAAAGAAAGTCTAAGCATATTAAAATCATGGAATTAGAATCAAGAAGAACATCAAACAAACCCTACTTCTATTCAAGACCCAAATCCCCAACCTATGGAATAGGGTTTATGAACTAAAAGGGTGAAATTAGTAATCTAAAGGTCCCAACATGAGATTAAACCTCTAAGTGATCAATTCTCATCAATAGCAAGCTAGAATAATCAACAATTCACTCAATTTTAGATTCTAGGCAAAACCCCAATTTGGGTATAAACCCTAACTTCCAATTCCATAAATTAGCTATAATTAGGAAGAAGTTATGAAATAAAAGATTCTAATCATCAATTCAATGCTTAAAGAAGCTAACCCAACCAACAAATTATGATTTAGAAGCCTAGAAAGAATAACTCATTAAACCCACTTTTAATCTTCAACCACTTAATGAACTAACAAGATAATTAGATTCTAAGGTGACTAAGGAAAATGGAATAGTAAAGGGATTAGAAGAACTTACGACCAAGAATTTCCTCTAAGAATGCCCAAGATTTGCTCCCAATAGCTCAGATTTCGGAATAGTAATAAATGAGGGACTAAGGGCTTTTAATACACAATAAATGAAATAACCAAGCCCAATACCATTTCCGTTGTAGCGGTCCCGCCTCGACGGTCACTCAAACCGCCATGGCGGTCGGCCCTCAAATGCACGTGGCAGCTATGGCGGCCCATCCCGCTGCTATGGAGGTACCAATGAGGTGGTAAGGGTGCCGCCAAAGCAGACACCATTACCAGCTTTGTCCCAAAATAATCTCAATCTCAATCTGAAATCCTGACTAATACCTGAGGCCATCTGCTCGCAAACCACATACACAGACCCACATAAACACACGCTATGAACGCACTCGTGGCCTCAAAATTTCCAACGGAGGTCTAGTTCACCGAGTCGGCCCCCGATATCTCAATTCTCGTTTCCCAACCCCCAAGTCTCAAAATGCACTCGAGTGCATTAGGAACCGAACCAAATTTGCACACAAGTTCTAAATGACCATCCGAACCTATTGAAATTGAAGGATTTCTGAAAAAGGTCCGTTTACCCAAAAGTCAACCTTGAGTCAAATCTTTTTCGCTTAAAATCAAATTTCCCAAAAATCACCCAAATCAAATTCGAACACCTCGAGAAGTGCATCAACAGTCCCCTCAAGTCAAAAGTGAGCTAACAAGCTCGGGAAAAGATCAAAGAGGGTCGAAAAGACTATAAAGACCAAGCAGGTCATTATAATTTGTAACAACCTATTTCGTCGCTACTGTGAATTTCAAAAAAACCCGCAACTTCAACTCTTTAAAAATGTCTTCTTTTCAGTCATACTTCTAAAAATCGCTAACTTGATCAAACCCGTCGTGGGCGTTGCATGAGAGTATTGAATTTGGGCTACCAAGCCCAATGGAACCACCACAGTGACTAGAATGCTGCTATAGTGGTGGTGTTGTAGCGGTGGATTACCGCCGAAGTGGTAAGGTGGATTGGTCAAGGTACCGCCACAACAGTTCCTATGCTACCTTAGTGGTTCTCAAACCGCTAGCGGTGATGTACAATATTTTCTCTATTTAAGAGTTCATTTTGGGATTTGGCCCCATTTGCTCAAAACCCTAAAGTTCAGCCGCCCCTCAAGCCTTTTTGGGAGCTCAAATTCATATCTTCTAGGGAATAGTATCTTATTAATTTCTTCTAATCCCTTCTTTCACATAGCTAATTGTTCTGAAGTATTAACCTAGATAGCTAATAAAAATGGGTATCACCAATTCCTAGACTTTGAAGGATAAATGGTTAGCATGTTCTTAACTGGATTATATTGATTTAATCTCTCATGTTCATCGCCCTAGAATGGTTACTAACTTAGATTATCATCTTCTTCTTAAATTTGTAAATGGGTTTCTTTCATGAATCTTGAAAATGGGTTTCTAAAAGATAGAGTTAAAAATGGTGACTTTACCTAGCTAGTGGTTTAAATGGTTCACTTTATACATGAATGGAGGTTAATAAATCACCTAGCTTTATTATGATAGGAAAAAATTTCATTAGTAATGGAGGCCTAAGAATCTTGAGATATTCTAAATTCTCAACTTTCTTTATCAATCCCAATTTCTTATAAATTCTCTAATGATGATTCCTATTCTTGGGTCTCATGATTTTCCCAAGTTTCTTCGTGCGGGTTAAGATGTGATGAAAAAATTGAAAAACTATAGATGTTCTTGGCACCCGGTCGGCCTCGAGGTAGGTTACGACTTCCTTGTCGGTAGACTCCGGTTAGTATTACATATTCGTGTATTAGAAGAAACGGAGAATGCATGTATAGAAATTGGTGATTGGGATGGATTCTTAGGATGTTACTGAGATTGTGTGTTCGGGCTTGGGTCCTGTAGATCCCCTAGGTTCATGTGTTGGTTTTCTCTTGAGTATTGGTGGATTTTATCTGACTTGGAAGATTAGTTGTTCGGTACTTGGTTTACTATGTTCCTTGATGAACAGTTCTAGTATGATGCGTATAACAAGTCCTGTGCTATTTATTAGTGAATCTTATTTGGTATTGCAATGGATAAAATGTGCCAAAGAACACGGAATGATTCTAGGCCGGATGTTTGGTGGCAATCTTATGAGTAGAAAGTGTATTCATCATGTATTGCTGTTGTTAGGCAGAAAAGGAATGAGGTGATATTGTTATGTGACTTGTCCGTGTTGGTTATTGGGGATTATCGATATATCCTGTTTATGATATTGTAGTATCTTTCTTGTTGAGGTTTGATACAAGGATAGCGTTCTATTATGGCTGATTGTGTAGCCTTTTGCACGATATTATTGATGTGCCCATGCTTGGTACTTGTGATATGGATCTGATTATTGACATTAAACTCATACATTGCATGCATTCTCACCCTTAATGATATACTGTTGATACATTGATGATACTCGAGGAAACACTGTGATGAGCTGGGCTCAGTTGGATGAGAGTGATGTGAGGGACGATATCCGATGGTTGTCCCGAAATTGAGGTTGTGTGGTAGCGATTTTCGAGGTTTGTGACTGGATCGTGATGTAGCGGTATCCAAGTTGTTGCCGGACCGTGAGGTACATGGACTCTGCGGTTCCCTCATGGGTTGTGCTACCGATACGTCAATATTTTCGTCCGGAGTACATGTGTACACAGCATTGCATTACGTATACATTTCATACATTATTGCATTGCATTGCACTATGGCTTCTATTGTGACATTCTTATGTTTTTATGATGAATGGAATTTGGATTGAGAATTTGATACTTGACACAGTTGGGTTTAGTTGCTATAACCATAGTCCATGATCTTGGATTACCATGTTGATTATTTGTTGGGTTAGTTGTATATGTTGGTTTCCTAAAATTAGGTGAATAACTAATATCAGAATGATGGAATGACTTCCGATACTAAGATTGAATAGCGTAATGGTAGTTGACTTATGTTACCTGTGTGAACTGGCTATTGTACTCTAAGGAGATGAAAGCGAGTATGATGTAAGTAGGTAAATGGATTACTAGGGAAGAGTTAATGAGAATAGGAACCTTGTTGTTGTGACGAGCGGTAGGTAATGTGTGTTGTTGACATAGTTTTACTTACCATGCTTATTTGTGAACTTTTTTACTGATATTTTCTTCTAACCATTTTCGGCCTATGATGCCTACCATTACTAGTGTTGCACTAATTCTACTCTTGCTACATCCCTTTTGGGGTGTAGAGTTTTTCAGGAAATTGATCCTTGGAGTTTTCGGAAGATGCACAGTACCTCTCTTGAAGGCCTCAATCCTTTTCATTTTGAGATGGAGGTTGGGTCATAGAATTATTGATGTATTTCGGTTCATTATTAGTCGCTCTTGTACTAGTCTAGACCAGGTCATGGGGGAAAAACTGAGTCGTTGTATTTGTTAATTTTTGTAAACACTTCCGTAATTTGTTTGAATATATTGGTTGATTTCCGCTGTTGATTATAATATTTCTTGAAGCAATGAATTTCATTCTTTACTTGGAAATGTTTTATTTTGGTTGAGGGTTCGCCTTCCGAGGTGGAAATGGTAGGTGGCCGCGTGATCCTAAATTGGGTTGTGACACAATTGTGGGCCCTTGATGCTTGGTGTTGACTTGGCATGGATGAGAATGGCAAGAGCATTTATTACTATGCCATTTCTAAACCAAAACCACCACGTTCCAACCTAAACGAGGTATTATCTCCCTCTTTCTATGCTTTTTCAGCATTTCAACGGTCATAGACTGAAATTTCGTAATTGTTTTTGAATCCCCAATTCCTATTAGTTCATGAAGGAACCAATGGGTCGATTCAAATTGGATCTAAATCTGGCCCTTTATTTGTTTGTTGGCTTGAACCTCAACCATTAGGTGTGGTTTGAGAGAAGCAATTCTCAGAAATGCTAGACTCCCACATCGATTTGTTACTAGGGTTTTGAGAATTAGGGGTTCTATATAAAGAATCCCATCCTTCGCATTTTAGGAGAGCCTTTTTTAGCATACTGAAATAACAATATACTCAGAAAAGAAAAGAAAAAATCAAATTAACGAGGGTTTCTACTTTTGAGACCTTTACCTATTTGATTTTAGTCAACAAATTTAAAAGTTGTTTTGTTCTTTTTGTGTGTGGCTGAGCAATTCGAGTGGAGAGGGAGTCTTTAAGTCCATTCTTGACGAAGGCTCCTTATTTGAAAGGTAATTCTTTATCCTTTCTTTTGATTTTTTGCATTTTTACTCCCCTTTATGTGCTTATGTGTTTAATTTGTGTAGGTTAGTTTAGTTAGTTTATGCCTTATAGGTTTTATGTGCTTTATTTATATGTTTTAGTGTTAATTAATGTTAGTTGATTCTAGATTAGTTGGTTTAGTTAGTTTATGCCTTGTGTACTTTATGTATATTAGTTAGTTTACACTAGTCTTAACATTATATAGTGTAATTTAGCATTCATGTGGTTATCTACTCAGTTCATAGTTTGTTTAGTAGTTTGAATTTAGTTTTAATATGTTGTTTTGTTCAGTGGAGCTCTGATTAGTCAAGTTTATGTTGGGTCGATGTTGATACTGTCATAGGTTGGTTTAGATTCTGATTCAAAGTGTTAATGAAATGGATAAGTTCATACATAGTCTAATCATGTGTGTAGTTCATTAGTCTGTCCAGTTTTTAAAAATGTCATAAGGTCCTATCTCTATATCATGTTAAACTAGTTTAGCTAAGTCATATGTTTGATTGATAAATGATTTATAGTTTATAAAGTCTGAAGGGTTAATATGAGTGGTTGAGTGTCAATAGAGGCTAAATATGGACGGTTGGTATTTAAAGATATGGTGAGGTGCAAGCATTCTCCATATTTCACTTTACGTGGCTCTGATTCATGTTTTAGTTTAGATAATCAATGAAATAAAGGACAAGAGCAAATATGGCTTAAAGTTCTAAAATCAAGAATCACTTGGATTAATTAGTTAAGCAAAGAATAGGATTAAGTAATGTCAAGTTGGGATTTTCTTAAAGATAGTTAATATAGTTAATTGTTCAAGAGCTTTGGATGTCCAAATTAAGGAAAAATGACCTATAAGTTGAACTACTATTTTGTCACTCCTCTCATTTCCTTTTCTCTTTTTTACTGATCTATTAGAACTGTACCATGGCTAACCCTATTCCCTCATTCTTTGCTGAATTGTTAGGATTATGAGTACTAGTAAGGCCTAGGATGATTCATGGATACCACGTCTAACTGTTGTTGCACCTATAAGTATAACCCTTAGGCTGGCACAAATCTGAAAGCATGTTCCTAAACTTGCCTGCTTATGTTTATTTCTTGTTAGTCAGTATTTTGTCTACATGGTTTAAATGAGTTAAGTCTTCAATAGTTCGGGCTATTTAATTTGGATAAGAAATGAACTTATTGTGCAAATGATCATCTGAGAAGCTTAGGGAGTGTATGAGTCTTGATCCCATTTCCCAAACACCATATGTCTTGGCCTTGTTTTACCTTTTCTGAACTCTTCCTTACTCTATTGAGAAAATCTGAAGTGAAACTATTGTTGACTAGCATAGCTCTTTACCCCCTTTTCTTTTACTTTGAGATCAGGTCTTGTGCAGTCTTAAATTTGAATTCTCCACCTTGTACAATCCACATCCCCTTTCTCTCACTACTAGAAAATAGGCCTATAGCAACGGTTTTTTTAGCAACAGTTACTCAACCGTTGCAATAGAGTATATGTTGCATCGGTTTTAACCGTTGCAAAGACATTTTGACCTAACAACATATTTATAAAATTAAACTGTCGCGTTAGTCCGATAACAGATGCTATAGATGTACATTTAGTAACGGGTATTGGAATCGTTGCAATAGATGATTCTATTGCAACAGTCATATAAGAAAATTTAGCTATTGGGACAGTTTAGTTTCCCCCAATATTTTCCCTCCACTTATTCTATTGGACCAGCCAAAACCCCCATTTTTTAATAAAAAATAATGACCAAAAAATATACCGTATGTGAATAAACATATTACTGGAAACATATCATGAAATATTTCTTCTCAGTTGAAGCTTTTAACAATATGGGTTTTCTCTAGCAATGAGACTAATTTATTCTCAGTTGAAGTTTCTCTGGCAAAATTCATCTTTTTCTTCAGCAAATTAGTCTTCTTGATTTTTGCATCTATAGGTTTGCTCCATGAAATTTAAGTTTCCCCTCTCTCTTAACATGTATTATTGTTGTACTATTTATAAAAATCAGAAATTCTATGAGTTTGTTTGTGGATTTTTAGTTTCTTGATGTGATAAAAATGTTAACTTTACGTAGTCTAGCTATGGAATTGTTGATTTTCTTACAGTTTCTTGAATCTGTGAACTGTGCATTTTTTATTTTTTATTTTTTGTGGAAACACAATATCTACTGCATTTGTTTGTGAATTTTAATTTCTGGGTGTGAAAAAAAAGGGATATCTAAGTAGTGTAGCAGGAGAATTTACCTTTTTCTTTCATTTTCTTGGATCATTGTTGAAATTTGTGAACTGGGTTTTTGTGGAAACAAAAAATCTTCTGCATTTGTTTGTGGATTTTAGTTTATGGGTGTGATAAAATGTGATCTTTATGTAGTCTAGTTGTGGAGTTGTTTTTACTTCAATTTTCTTAGGATCATCCTTCAAAGTTGAGAATTGGATTTTTAAGGAAAGAAAGGTTCTTCTGCATTTGCATGTTTTTGTTTGTGGATTTTAGTTTGTGGGTTTGATAAAAATGGGAACTTTATGTAGTCTAGCCATGGAATTGTTGTTTTTCTTCCATTTTGTTGAATCATTCTTGAAAGTCTGGGTTTTTGTAGAAAGAAAATATCTTCTGCATTTGTTTGTGGATTTTAGTTTCTGGATATGATAAATATGTGATCTTTATGTAGTCTAGCTGTGGAATTGTTGTTTTTTTCCGGTTTTCTTGGATCATTCTTCAAACCAGAGAACTAGATCTTTGTGGGAAAAAAAATCGTTTGCATTTTTCTTGGACATTCTTCAAAGAAAAACATTGGGTTGATGGGGAAACTGATACTTTTCTCTTTTTGTATGCATTTCTGCTTAAATTTTCTATTTGAATTTTGATTTTGATGTTATGCTCGTGTCACGTAGGATATTCAATGGATACTATAGATAAAAGTTGGATGGATCTCCAAAGATCCACCAATGAGTATGATCGTAGAGTGAAGTATTTTCTTGATAAGGCATTTGAACGAGCTTCTCAAGGAAATGAAATACTATTCCCTTGTAAAAGGTGTTCTAATCGGTATTGGCATACTCGAACGGTGGTGGAGAATCACTTGTTTGGTTATGGATTTGTTAATGGATACACCAAATGGGTTTTCCATGGAGAAGGGTTTTCTTCAACAAATATGCCGCATCCAACCAATGATGATGAAACTTCCGACATGCATGACGATATCGATGGACTACTTTATGATACTTTTTGGAATGTAGAAGGTGATCTGAGACATGAAGGAGTGAGAGAGGGACCATGTGAAGATGCAAAGAGATTTTTCAAATTAGTTGAGGAAGGGAAACAAATGTTGTACCCAAGGTGTAAGAATTTTTCTAAGTTGAGTTTCACCATTCGGTTGTACTTGTTTAAATGCATTCACGGGTTGAGTAATGTAGCCTTTTCAGACTTGTTAGACTTGATAAAAGAGGCATATCCATTTGCTCAGCTACCTGAGTCTTTCAACAAGGCAAAAAAGGTGATAAAAGATTTGGGTCTTGGTTATGAGAAAATTCATGCATTCCCTAACGACTGCATGCTATTTTGGAATGACAATGCGAAGATAGATAATTGCTCTGTGTGTGGTTCTTTTAGATGGAAGAATGTTCGTGATGATTTGACTAATAAGAACACTAAAATCCCAACAAAGGTTTTAAGGTACTTCCCTTTAAAGCCTAGGCTTCAGAGGGTATTTATGTGTTCTGAAACATCTGTAGCCATGAGATGGCATGCTACTGAACGACCCAAAGATGGGAATTTAAGACATCCTGCTGATGGGGAGGCTTGGAAGGATTTTGATTCATTGCACCCAGATTTCTCTAAAGATCCTCGTAATGTTCGATTGGGTCTTTCAAGTGATGGTTTCAATCCATTCCGAACCATGAGCATTTCCCATAGTACATGGCCAGTTATGTTAATGAACTATAATTTGCCACCATGGATTTGCATGAAGCCGGAGTATATAATGTTGTCAATGATCATTCCATGTCCATCGTCTCCTGGAAACAATATAGATGTGTTCCTACAACCACTAATTACAGAGTTGAAGGAACTATGGGAAATGGGAGTGGAAACATATGATGCTGAAACTAACCAAACATTTCTAATGCGTACAACTTTATTGTTGACAGTTAGTAATTTTCCAGCACTAGCAATGCTTTCCGGATGGAGCACCAAGGGGAGATGGGCATGCCCCCCCTGTAATTATGATACTTGCTCTCAATATCTCAAACATAGTCGTAAGATGTGTTACTTGGGTCATCGAGCATTTTTACCTCCTGATCATCCATTTGGAAGAGATAAGAAATCATTTGATGGTAAAGAGGAGCATAAAACTCCACCTACTCTCTTATCAGGCATAGAAGTGCTTGAAGAGCTACGTGAATTCAATAATGTCTTTGGGAAGGGCCGAAAGAAAAGGGCTCGGAAGAGTGATGGTCCATGGATGAAAAGATCCATATTTTTTAAATTGCCATATTGGGCACATAACGAATTGAGGCACAATCTTGACGTGATGCACATAGAGAAGAATATATGTGATAGTTTGCTTGGGACTTTGTTAGATGTACCTGGAAAGTCCAAATATCATGTAAATTCTTTCTATGAATTGCATGAGATGGGGATACGCAAGGAGCTTCAACTATTAAAAGATGATAAGAATGGTAAAATTCATCTGGCTAAAGCTTGTTTCTCTATGAAACCAGAGGAGAAAAGGTTGTTTTGCATTGTTTTAAAAAATGTCAAATTACCAAAAGGGTGTGCCTCTAATATATCACGTCGTGTGCAAATGGAGGAGATGAAAGTATCAGGATATAAGAGCCATGATGCTCATTTCATAATGCAGTACTTGCTTCAGGTTGCGGTTAGAAAAGTGTTACCCAAGAATGTGTCTTTGGCCTTGATTAGGTTGGGGAATTATTTTAGAACCATATGTAGTAAGGTTATAAGAAGAAGAGATCTTGATAAAATGAAGGTTAAAATCATAGATATAGTATGTGACCTTGAAAAGTTTTTTCCTCCAACCTTTTTTGATATAATGACACATTTGCCTATCCATTTAGTAGATGAAATTAAGCTTGGGGGTCCGGTTCATTTGTGTTGGATGTATCCCAATGAGAGAAACATGTGTAAGTACAAGGGGTTCGTTCGAAATCGATCCAATTCAGAAGGATCAATAGCGGAGAGTTTTTTGGCCGAAGAGTGTTTGACCTTTTGTTCAAGATACCTACATGATGGGGTGAAGACAAGATTTAGTAGGTATCAGACCGAGGATGAAGATGTTCAAACAAAGGGAAATGATTTTTCACATATATTTCCTAAGACAGGCCATCCAATTGGAAGTAAGAAGAAAAGGAAAGGCAAGACATTTGACTTGGATAGTCATCGGTGGGTTGAAGCACATCGGTATGCTTTGTTCAATACTGGAGATGAACAAGTAGAGACGTTTAACAAGTAAGAAAAAATAGTCATTTGAATTTTGAACTTTATTTATTATGATAATGTGTTTTAAATTTCATTTTTATATACCTAATGATTAATATAGCATACATGCTTGCAGGGAACATTAGAGTATAATTGATAAACGTGGTAGAGGAAATGCATGGGAAAAAGCATGAATTCATAGTCGAGAATTTGGTGATAGGTTAAAAGAGAAAGTTAAAAAATTTAAAGTGCCCAATCATATAATATGGCTATCTTATGGGCCTAATGTAGTGGCCAGAAGATATACTGGATATTTCATCAATGGATACCGATTTCATATGATGAAACGGGATGCCTCATGCAAGACTCAAAATAGTGGAGTGAGTTTGTCAGCAACAACTGATAGTTTTGCTAGTGCCACAGACCAAAATCCCGTTGATGGAATGGTTACCTGTTATGGAGTTATTCAAGATATCATTGAGATTGATTATTGGGGTTGTTTTAGTGTTGTACTATTTAGATGTGATTGATTTCATAATGAAGTCGATGGCTATGGGTTGACTCGGGTATACTTCAATAAAAAATGCAGCACAGACGACCCTTTTGTACTAGCATCTCAAGTGCATTAAGTTTTTTTTTATGTGGAGGATCCAATTGAGAAAGGGGTTTATTATACAAGAAATAAAGTCTCGGTTGATTTGTATGAATTGGAGGAAGAGAATTGTCCGAATATTGAAGAAACATTTTGGAGGGAGCCTGATGATGACATTGGCTCATCAGAAAGATTACTCGATGTTGATGTCAAATGGTCGAGAGAAGATCTCCTTGTTGATATCATTGATGTGTCTTCCCTTGCACAACATTCACAAGACGTATCTATGGAAGCATCGGAAGAGGAGGCTGACTTCGATGATACCGATTGGGATTGGATGGAGCCTGATGATTGACAAAGGATCTTTTGAACTTGTACAAATATATACCCTTCATCAATTTTTGTAGTGAATAATAAATTCCCTTTTATAATGATGTGAATTGAAAATTGGACTCCGTTTACTATCTCTTATTCTCTTTCTGTTAATGTGCTTACCTTCATGTTTTTCTCTAAATTAGTGCACAAAATGTATGATACATTATGTAATCTTTCTTTCGTATATTAATTTTGAGAAAATTATTTTTATTGGTGAGAAACTTATTAAGTCTTTTTTTCTTATATTCATATGCAGCATCCATATTTCTGCAATATCTCTGAGGAATCTTTAACTTCATAGGAGACCAACAAAAATTCAGGTTCTAGTCTTTCACTCTATCTCTCAGTTATTTTCCTTCAAATCTAGGAACAAGAAGCAAAACTTTGTTATCATGTTATTGATAAACGATATCTCTTTTCTTCTGCATAAACAGATGCGCAGAGATTTTTTCCTTTCCTTTGTTATAATTATGTTGGACTTCAAAATATTTGGTCTATCTTTAATTTGACCTTTGAACTTTTTCATGTTTTTATCTTCTGTTGACTCAAACTTCATGCCAAGCTGCTCTCAATTTATGTATTGAGCATATTCCTCATTCATTGAATCATCCAAAAAACTCATTAAGCTTTTGCTCCTGCATAATTTTTTTTTTGGCTATACATTGTTAATATTATCATAGTTACAGATTTCATATTTACCCCTAAGAAGAACTAGTTCCCTCAACTCCCAGATGGTGTTAAGCAGAACATAGCCTCAATTTCTAGTTACAAGTTCTGTCCAAAAAACCAGTACATTGCCTTGCTATTTTCTGACTTCTATACTTACTTATTCTTGCTATCACTCCGGCTTTAGCTATTGAATTTTAAACTTTATATTTATATCTTGTCCCTTGAATATCTTGGCATTTCTATCTTGCCAAGTATGATATAGCACAGCTCCATGGCTTGCTGCCAGTACTTCTCTTTTAAACTTGCTCCAGTGTTTGGTGTTGACCTTCTGTAGAATTGAGTGAACCTGCTCCAGTTGTATTGTTATCCCCAACCAAGTCTGGATAAAGCTTTCCAAGTGTGTTGTTTCAGGCCTGTATGTTCCACATAGTACACATAGATCATCCTCACATGCAATCCCCATTTTCATCAGTCTGGCCCTTGTAAGCAGTCTTTGCTTCGTAGATAGCCACATTAGTATTCTATGCTTTGGCAATAAGACTTTGCTCCATATCAGCTAAGATTCTCCTATTTTTTGTCTGTCGCCTAGTAATGCAAGATAGCTCTTAGTCAAGGAATATGTTACACCCCGTATCTTCGAAGAAGCACTTATCAAATTTGAAACATAAGTACGTTGAGTTATGATTAAGTAAAGCCACTTTGGAATATAAGGAGCAAGCATTATTAACTATATTTAATGAGGAAGGATGTATATAAGGTATACCATAAGGTTTTATAAGGAAATGAGTGGAAGAAATCGAGTAGTACGACTTTGGAAAAAGGATGGGTAATGTTTTGCGTGAAAATTTTGGTCCATCTTGGTGGACGATTATCTCTTAGCATATGAAGTGTTTTAAGGTGAAAAAAATCCTAAAATTAAGTTCGTCGAGTCTAGTTTCCAACGCAACAAACTGCTCGTCGATTGGACTTCGGAGTATAGAATTATGGACGTTACAAGTTCAGCTGATAGAGCAGAAACGCGTGCTACAGTACTACTACAGTGCTGCTACAGTGACCATGACCCGAAGGACCCCTTTTCTTCACCATATTTTGCTAGAAATTTCTAGAAATTGAAGAGAGAGAGAGAGGGAAACAAAAAGTGAGCAATTTTTAAGCGACGGAGTATTAGTTTAGGTTCGGATAGCACGTGGTCGTGATTCTAGCATTGTGGTGTGGTGGATTCTAGCGTGGATTCAAAGAGGATATTGGAGATCTTGCTATTTCTACAAGAATAAGGTATGAATATTCCTCGTTTGGTATTATTTAAGACTTATTTACGAAGATAAAGTTGCTACATAATTGTGTAGTAAGTTGGTTAGTTATGGAAGTTGGAAAACAGTGTGTGGGCTGTTTTATTGTACATATTGGTGTTGACAATATTGTTGTTGATGTTGGTATTGTTGTTGTTGTTGTTGTTGGCTGCTGAATTGAGATTTTGGGCTAGGCATATAAATAGAGGAGATGCTGCCGAAATTTCGGCAGATTCTAGAAAAATTTATTTGGAGGATTAGGATAAGTATATAACAACGAGCCTAACAATAGAATGAATGATTTTATATGTAGATTTCAAGACAGGAGGTAGGTTGGAAAGTCGAGAAGCGAGCTTCCAGGTATGTTAAGGCTAGTCCCTTTCTTTCAAAGGCATGATTCCTACGTTGTGATTCCACATATGTTTCCATAACCTTCCTATTTCCAAGAGTTATAAACTCATGATTCTTAAAAGCTTCCTATGACACTAAAGGTGAGATGTGTTCCATAATGTCGTTATCCTCAAAAGTTAAAGTTTCATGATCCCAAGAGTTTCTTATGACGGTAAAGATGAGTACGCTTTATAAGGATAAAGAAAATGAGATGTTTTCTATGATGCGCATGAAGACGATGATTTTGATTCTAGAAGTTCCAAAGCTTATGATTTTAATGCTCTTATGAGATTATCGAGTTTATTTCATGATTTCCTTCAATTGCTCATTGTTGTTGATCTCTCCTCATGATATGTTCCTTCGAGGTGAGATATATTGATGATGATTATTCCATAATATAAATCAGCGGTTACCAACCTTACGTCACTCCGATAGAGTTGTAGCTTTCACTTGGGCTCTCATGCATGCTTTGTAATTATGTATGTATTTTAATAACACCGTGCCTACATGGCCGGGTAGTATAACACCATGCCTACATGGCCGGGCAGTATAACACCGTGTCGTCCAATAGGCGGCCGGGCAGACTCACCACTGCAGTGGGCAGTTTATGATTACCCCGGACGCGAGAGGCCTGGACGCGGGCTAATGACGATCACGGCGTGCCTAAATGGCTTGGCAGTATTACACCGTACCTATATGGTCGGGCAGTTTACTTGTAAATATTTATATGTTGTTTCAAAAGGTAGGGTTAGCATGCATGATATCCTCCTTAAAAGGCAAACAGAGGTACAGGTTATTTCCTTACTCTATGTCGTGCTGTGCTTTACGTCTCTTACTATGATCTTATAGTATTATTCAATTATGCCTTACATACTCGGTACATTGTTCGTACTAACGTCCCTTTGCCTGGGGGCGCTGCGTTTCATGCCACGCAGGTGTATACAGATGAGTAGAATACATTGGTTGTAGGATGTTCCCAGGCTATCAGCTGGATTGGTGAGCTCCATCTAAGTTCGGAGTGTTGCCGAGTCAAAGTACTTATGTTATGGTATTGTGTATATGTTAGAGACTTTGCAGACAGTGTCCTGTGGATAGTGCGTCGAGGAGTCGACAGTGGTATAAAGCGACCATATAGGTCGATGTGTTTTCAAGCTTTATTTTCAAGGATTTTATTTGTGACTAAAGGTTCTCTTAAATTAACGATAAGGGAGAAGTCTCTGAGTTGACAAAAGAGTTTTATTGAAAAGTTTTTCTGTACCTGACGAAAGCGTCATTTCATAGATTAAAGGTTCACAAAAAGTTGTGACTCATGGATGGAATGGTAGTATGGCACTCAGCCGAGTAGGGTCTTGGGTCTCAGTCGCGGCCCTCCGGTTTGGGTCGTGACAGAATACTTGCCATTTGAGGTTAAACCATATCTGTCTTGTTGGTACTAGGATATCCTACATAATCTTCATCATGTATTATATCAGATTTTTAATAATCTGTATCATGCTTATTATTTTTGTCCTCCAGATTTTCTCACTTGTTCAGTCTTAGATTTACACAGATTTTGATAGTCATGAGTCAACAAGGGCCTTCAAAAAGAAACAAAAGAGCTCAAAGCAGAACATATGCTAAACCTGGTTCATTGTCATCCTTGGCAAATAAAAAACGGCAGTTATTAACCGCAAACGAAACTGTTCAAGCTATACGGTCAGAGAAAGAGGATCTGCTAGAATTAATTGGAAAACAGCAGCCAGTAGCACCACAATCTGATGAAAATGAGCAACTTGTAGAAGAGCAACAAGTAGAGGAGCAATTCGAAGAAGAGCAACAGCCCGTCGAGGAGCAAATGCAAATGGATTCTACAATTCCTCCCACAAATGAAAAATCTAAAGAAGGTAACATATAGCTTACGAACTTATTAAATTCATCCATGACTTCTAATTTCTTGTATTTTCTTTTAACTTTAGGCCTTTCGACTTAGAAAGGAAAAAGAGGTAGAACGCAAATGCATAGTGTGCATAGCCGACATGAGCGTAAATTGATCCTACTGAATAGGCTCAACCAACCTATTGTTCCTATTGAAGATGTTATAATAGAGTTTGGTAGCTTCCTCGGTACATTAGCGAGGACTGCGACCCTTTGCCCATTTGATATACTTGATTGGAGGAAAATAGACACAAAAGATGATTTATGGACATATACCAAGGTTTGAAGTTTCCAATATTTAAGTATTTGTTAAAAGTATTGTTTTTGCTAACAAAATGACACAAAATTGTAGGAGAAATATGATATTCCTGAAGCTGGCAAAAAGTGGACTTTGAAAGCAATTCATGCTGCTTGGAGAAGGCATAAAAGTGACTTGAAGAAACTTGGTTACAAACCAAAAGTCACTGATGAAATCATAATGGCAAAAAGGCCAAGTCATATTCCGGAATCTCAATTTAAAGAGCTCCTCGAATATTGGAAGTCTGAGAAATTCCAGGTAAAATATATTTCCAAAATACATTTGTCTTCTTTGGTGCAAGTGTTCTTCTGTATCTCTGTCTTCTCTTTCTTTGCTGCGATGTGGCTGTCGTTGTAGGTTTTTTTTTACCTTTCTCTTCTCTGCTGCAGTATCGCTACTGCTATTTCTTTCTTTTTTCTTGTAATTTCTCTTCTTATCTTCTTGTCTCTGTTGCAATCTTTATGTGTCATAGATATAGTAAGTGGAAACAAGAGACCACTTGTTCTGTGAATGTATTTTTTGCTTGAGGATGGAACAAAAATCACATAGGAAGATAGTCTATGTAGGAAGAGAGAAATCTTGGATTTTTTTAAAGGACTGCCAGATATTATAAATAGTATAGAAAATGAAATAGTATCTGTATGAAATATCAAGGAAACTTCTGCAACAAAACTTCTCAATCTGGATAAGCATCATACTCCAAGCATCAGGAGAACATTCATCAGGAAAGGTGCATCTGATTGAGAGAACTGCATTTCAACAATTCAATCTTGTACAGATCTTTTGAGTTTTTACATATAGCTAACACATTGGTTTTGAGTGGATTATCTGATAATCTGTAGGATTGATCTAGTGGTGGTATTAAGATTTCGATGTTCATTCCATTAGGACAAGAGTACGGATGATTCAAGTCATTCTAAATATATAACCAGCTGGAATGGATTTATCCTAACAAGATACATATCATGATATAGATGCTGCAGTTTTCAGATTACAACACAGTATTTGATTGCTTGAAAAAAAAATTCAATTGGAATGAGCCATCCCAGTGGCCTTTTGAGGGAAAAAAAAAGGGAAACTGCTCTTACTGTTTAGTTGTTTTAGGATAAAATTGACTTACTAGCTTTTTATGCTGATGTTGTATGCGAATAACTGTCTATTTTGAGCTTGTTTGTGGCTGTAATAGTTTTTACTGGTAATTTTTATAGTTAATACATTTAATTGATTTATTTATTTGCAGAAAATGTCTAAAACAAATACTGAGAATCGGAAGAAGTTGTTGAATCCGCACACAGTCGGCAAAAAAGGTTCCGCTTTAGTCCGCAATAAATTGGTGTGTTCTCTTATTTTTTTATTAAGTATTAACCTGTCATTTTAAGTGACGTTTTAAATCCATTTTGATGTGACTAGGAAAAAACCAAGGGAAATGTATCACTTAAGGAGATTTTGTGGAAACAAGAGCAAGGAAACCCGGGCGCTTGTACAAGGAGTCAAATGAAGACACAACTAGTAAAATTGTATGTATATTATCTATTGCAAGTTTTTATTGAAATCAATTATTTATTGTTAGTTTTTGTTTACTTGAATGCGGTTGTTGGAGTTTCTTTGTTAGGTTGAAATGGAGGAAATTGAAACACAACTAAGCGTAGATGGTAGTCAGCTTATTGATGCATACTCAGCCGTTATGGGTCCAGAACATCCGGGATGTCTAAGACTATATGGACGGGGGGTTACAAAGACTTCTTTGAAAGGAAAAGCGGGAACTTTTGAACCAACTTCAAATGCCACAAATGATGTAGTGCAAGAAATGCAAGAAAGGATCCAAAAAATGGAGGAACAAATGGAGGAACAAAAGAGAACTATGCGAGCAGAAGTTACTGCAGACATTACTGCAAAAGTAATTGAAACACTCCAACGTGCAGGATTAATTAGTCCAGATATGCTAGTAGTATTGTGTGTTCCTTCACCGGGAGAAGCTACGTCTGCACCATAAGCAGATAGCAACAATTAAGGTTAGTCTCACTTCTTCTCTGTTTCGATATAGATGACTTATATTTGTACTACAAATTGCTATACAACGAACGTGGTAAAATTAAACTAAAACTTGGAAAAAAAGTTGCTGATAAGTTGCATGCACATCTGTGTGTTGTTGTATATATTGTCAACTAAGTGGTGTCCGAAGTTTGGTCCCTTGGTGCATAGCTCTGTTGCATTTTCTCTGTAGCCATATCTTCTGCAATGTCCTCTGTTGCTTGTGTTGTTTTCCTTATGTAATAGTCAGCTAATTGATGTCCCAAGTCTGCATCCTTAATGCACCAAGTAGTTGACAAAACTGGCAGTGATTAGCCTGTATCCTATCCATATATGCAACCTGCAGTTCTACAGTTTTATAAGAGCTGCAGTTGCATGCTTTCCAATTTTTATGAGTAACCTGCATATAAATAGTATTTACATTTCTCCTATCCTGCAAACTAAAAAACCAGCTGCACCACTCATCACTACAAGAAACTTATCTTTTAACGACGATTTCTTAACGAAGGGAGATAAATCCGGTCGTTCTAAGTATATTTATAACGACTAAATTCTTCTCCAGTCATTAAAGATAATTTTTAGTTCAATATCAACGAGGGGGCAATATCCAGTCCTTAAAAAACATAATATCCAGTCGTTCCCCCAAATAAAATAAGGCGCTAATTTTTCCTACTTTTTTTTCCCAGCCCCACGCTCCCCCTCATCTGCTTTCCCACCATTTTTCCTCAACCCCACTCCCCTTCATACGCAACAATCACCCCTCAAAATAAAAACAAACTGCTTCTTAATTTATAATGCTTAGATATGCATTAATTACTTATTTTTCTGTATGCAATTTTTTAGAGGAGACTCACACCAACTTAATCAGCTAGAAAGAAGGATGACTATCAGAATCTAAAGAGATAATTGAGTAAAACCCCACCAGAAGGAGTTTGCAACGGCTGCTACACATACGGGTAATTATCAAGCGGCTCAATTTCAGGAATTCTGCAACAAATTCTTTGGATAAACACCAAATTTTGTGGTGAAACTGATTCTGAAGATAGGATTGAAAGGTAAAACAAATTTGTTGAAATTTTTGGGGAAAGTAAATCTCGTTCTTCCTGCACTGAAATTTCAATTTGGATAACAACCAAATTTTGTGGTTTGGGTGTTATGCTCCATTTCCCAGCCCAACCCATATAAAAACCTAATTATTTCTCTCTATTTTGATTACACAACCAGTTTGGTACAACTTACTGAAAAGAACTGGCTTTCGAGAAAGAAGCTTATCTCAACAATTTACAATTTCCTTCTCCTTCACATCAAGGTAAATATCTGTCAATTTACTAAATATTGTATTTATTGATTGTGAAATTGGGTATTCTTTTCCTATTCGTATGAGTTCTCTGTTCGATTATATTTTTTCGATTGTATTGATTAATTGGTTTAGTGATACATTTTACTGTTAAATTGGACAAACATGGATTGCTGGTATTTTGTGCTTGAAGATTTTTTCCCGGATATCAATAATTTGTCTTGAAAACCTTTTTCTGATTTATAATGAGCTGAACCCTATATTTGTTTTCTCTCTGCCTTCGGATGATATTCTTTTTATTGGTCGTCATTCTACTAATAATGAAGGAATCGAGTCTTAGAGTTCTGTAGCCAGATAATGTCATTGTCAGTGCTCTGTCTTTGTTGCTCAAATCTCATGCCAAGAAGGTTGGCAAAACAAATATTGTCAGTAAGACCAGCATTTGATCGAAACTCTAATGATTCCAAGCTGTTCGCGAGACTATCCCAATTTGATATGGGAATTGTAATTTGTTTGTTCAGATCTGAGAGGAAGCAATTTGAGAAGGAAAGTCTTTTTAGATGCTTAAGGTCAAACAAGTGTTCTGTGAATTCTGCAGCTGGGGAGCAGTGAAGGGAGTTGTCGTATAGGTCTCCGATAGTTAAATCCGTTATGTGCCAGAAGCCATTGGAGAAATCACATGATACTCCCTGTGTATTATAATTAAAACAAGAGTTCATGGAGCTGATAAAAGTAATTAAACTAAAATTTATGTTACAATGTAAAGAATTTTTACTCTATTTTAGACTTAAGTTAACCAACAAGAACAAGTGACTTTTCATGGTTAACTTGGAAAATAGATTAATAACATGTATTTTTGTCATAAGTCATGTTTCAGGTGAATTAGTCGCTTGCGGAAAATAATTTATGAAGATGAGGGAGATGTGTTATAGTATTAGGAAGTGGAGAAAACTTAATTCTAGAAATGAATACAATTTTACATCAAGATAAGGGAAGTCATTATAAAAAAGTGATAAATTTTGCAATTACTGCAGTAGATGGTACTAATAGGAAAGTGTCTTAGAAATTGGATAGCTCCTTAATGATGTCTCTCTCTGACATACACTCACATCACACTGATCGCAAATCCAGAAATGAAATAAGAATTTAGGAATTCCTTGTCACTTTAACTAACAATTTTATGGAAAGAGTTGATGAAAAAAATCCATGCATGGCTTTGTAACATACTCTACTGAGTGCATGCTGGAGCAACACTTTTTGTTTAACTAGTGTTGTCTGAACTAGCATTACTGTTTTTTGATTTCCAATTCCAAACAAACAAACAAAAAAACCAAAAAACGAATGGTAAAACATACTAGAACTAGCAAATGAAATCATAAGATTAGTACCTCTATTGTTGTCCAGCCACAAGGATCAGGATAAAGAAATGAACCATTCCACTCATTTCCAACAAAACCTTGAATGGCAGAGTACAATGCCTCTTTCTCATATTTATTGTCTTTTGAATCTTGAATTTTGCTGCCTCAAGCAAGGTTGTTTTATAGCCGATCATTTAACTTCCAGCTGTTTGAAATTTAAAAAAAAAAATTGAAGAGAGATCTGGTGGATTCATCACATTCTAGAATTTTAGTTTTTCTTTAAAGTTCCTAAAGGAATACAAAAATAACAGGACTTAACATTTTGAAGTCTCAAAAGTAGCAAACCAAGGCTGGTTTTCCATCTTCATCCCTCTCAAGGTTCATTCAATGGTTTTCCGAAAGTGTTTGCAAGGTGATCTTGAGCTTGCCACCTTGATTTTAGCAACCTCCTTTCCACTAGGATCTTTAATTTTGTGATATGTAGATCTTTCAACATTTTTGTAAGCTTCCTCAGCACATATCTTACAAAGATTTCTTATTTTCATGTTGCATTAGTGAGATAGTATCATACATAGTCCTAAAGGACCAATATGCTGAAGTTTCTTCATTAGCCCAATGTCATAGTTGTTATCTCTACCTCTTTTTTTTTTTTTTTTTTAATTTTCCTTCATAAAACACTCTTTAAGTGTCCTTTATTTTTTAAAATTGTCTACTGGAACAAATCATCATTTTATACCTATAAAAAAGTTCATCGTTTTTCAGTACAATGAAATTTATGTATTTTGTGATGTTGCACGTTTCCGGAGACGAGTATAACTATATGTATCTATTTCTCATTAATCCATAACTCTAGAATAAATGTTTAACTCTTACTCCATGGTTGTTGTACTAATTTAATTTTATATCTATTTTACATGAACCAAGATTATGGCACCAAATAAGCAATGGATGGAACTTATTAATGATCGACTTGCTGGTGCTTACGTAGATGGGGTGGAAAGTTTTTTAGATTATGCTTTTACAAGATTGGGAGAACCACAATTGATACGTTGTCCCTGCATCAAATGTGGTAATGCAACTTCTAGAACACGTGTTGTGGTCAGGTCACATTTGATAGTACATGGGATAATACCGGGCTATACTCTTTGGTATCACCATGGGGAGAGGTCAGGTGAAGCACAACCAGATTCTGAATTTATATATGATAATGACATCGAAGAGGGTGATGGTGAGGATGAAATACATGGGATTTTGAGAGATTTGTATTATAATGGAGATAATATGAACAATAGTGGTGATGATTTTGTCGAGGAGGAACCAAATCTTGAAGCAAAACGATTTTATAAGCTACTGGAGGATTTTAAGCTACCTTTATATGAAAGTGCAAAAGTTTCTAAACTTTCTACTTTGGTTAAATTGCTTCACATTAAAAGTATTGGTCATTGGAGTAATGAGTCATTTACGATGTTATTAAAGTTTTTGAAAGAAGATTTATTGCTTGATGGAACAAACTTGCCGAATTCATATTACGAGGCAAAGAAGGTTATTCGAGATCTTGGTCTTTCTTATAAGAAGATTGATGCGTGTAAGAATGATTGCATGTTATATTGGAAGAATGATAATTGTCTTGAATCTTGCAAAGTTTGTGGGGTATCCAGATGGAAGGAGGATAAACATAGTGGGGAAACCAAATTTAAAAGTGGAAAAAAGATACCATACAAGATTTTACGTTATTTTCCTCTAAAGCCCAGACTTCAAAGATTATTTATGTGTTCAAAGACATCTCCTCTTATATCATGGCATCATGATAAAAGAGTTGATGATGGGATTATGAGACACCCAGCTGATTCAATGGTATGGAAAAACTTTGATGAGCTTCACCCATCTTTTGCTGCTGAGCCTCGTAATGTAAGACTTGGGCTTGCTAGTGATGGATTTCAACCATTTGGAATGTCCAGAACTCCATACAGCATTTGGCCCGTGGTACTTATTCCTTATAATTTACCACCTTGGCTTTGCATGAAGCAAGAGAATTTTATTTTATCAATGCTTATACCTGGTCCTGAGAGTCCTGGGGATGCAATTGATGTCTATCTTCAACCTTTGATAGAGGAGTTGAATGAATTATGGGAAACTGGAGTGGAGACCTTTGATGCGTCAACTAAAAAGAATTTTACATTACATGCATCTTTATTATGGACCATCAATGACTTTCCAGCATATGCAAATTTGTCTGGATGGAGTACAAAAGGAAAATTGGCTTGCCCATGTTGCAATAAAGGAACTGTTTCCACAAGGCTAAAAAATTGTAAAAAATAGTGTTACATGGGCCACAGACGCTTTCTTCCTCTTGATCACAAATGGAGGAATGATAAAGCGTCATTTGATGGCACTAAGGAGACGAGACTACCACAAAAAATGTTGTCCAGTGGTGATATACTTGATCAAGTTGCTGATTTAGATGGGTTACCACTAACAAAGGATCCAAAGAAGAAGAATAAGATATCACATGAAAGTAGGGGTGATAATTGGAATAAGAAGAGTATATTCTTTGATCTTCCTTATTGGAAAACTTTGTTGTTGCGACATAATCTAGATGTGATGCACATTGAGAAAAATATCTGTGATAATATATTGGGGACAATCTTAAATGTCAAAGGAAAAACCAAAGACACCTTGAATACTCGGTTGGATTTACAAGCAATGAACATACGAAAAGATTTGCATCCATTAAAAAATGGGGATAAATATGAGTTACCACCAGCATGTTACACATTATCTCCTGAAGAGAAGCAAAAGTTTTTCAATTTCTTAAAGAATCTAAAGGTCCCAGATGGATTTTCATCAAATATTTCCCAGTGTGTCAACCTTAAAGATCGCAAAATTTCAGGATTAAAAAGTCACGATTGTCATGTTATTCTACAACATTTACTCCCACTTGCCATACGTGGTATGCTCTGCAAATCTGTGTCGGAACCACTTATTGAGTTGTCTTTATTTTTCAAAGTGCTTGGGGCGAAATGTTTGAGTGTGGATGTGTTGGAACAAATAGAAGCCCAAATACCATTAACCTTGTGCAAGTTAGAAAGGGTCTTTCCTCCTGCATTTTTTGATGTCATGGTGCACTTGGCAATTCATTTACCTAATGAAGCTAAGATTGCTGGACCAATTCAATATCGATGGATGTATCCAATAGAGCGCTACCTACATTTTTTGAAGTCTTTTATTGGTAATATGGCTCGCCCAGAAGGTTCGATTGCAGAGGGATATTTAGCAACTGAATGTATGACTTTATGTTCAAGGTATTTGAATACAATGAAGACAAAATTTAATTGCCTTGAACGAAATTATGATGGTGGTGTGTTTGAATTTGAGGGAGGTTTGACAATTTTTTGTCAACAAGGAAAACCTATAAAGGGTAGGAAAGGTAGCAAGCAAGATAAACTTGATTCAACTGAAATGGAGCAGGCACATTTTTATATATTGAAGAATTGTGATGAAATTCAACCATTTCTCGAGTAAGTAATGACTTAATCTAATAATTTACTGATACGTTGTCCATATTTTTCATTTAAAATGACATGTAGTTACACTTAAATTATTTGTAGAGAGTTTTCACAAATTCATGTTGATACCTCTCAACAAAGTTCAGATGTGGAATGGAATAGGCAGTTCATTACTTGGTTGCAAGAAAAGGTGAGTATCATTTAATCAAAAAATTTCCTGAATCAAATATGTAAATAGTATTTGCTAAAATATGTAGTCGATGTTGTTAGGTTGCAAGATTACACAAACACGATGATAGTAAGAGAATGGAAGATTTGCTCTCACTGGCACGTGGTCCTTTGCCATATGTGACAAGATTCAAAGGCCACATTATTAGTGGATATAGGTTTCACGTGCAAGAGTATGATAAAGGTTTGAGAACTCAAAATTCTGGGGTGGTTGTAGTTGGTGAGACTGATGAAGAGCAAAAAGAAATGGATTACTATGGCGAGTTAACCGAGGTTCTTGAATTACAATTTGTTGAGGGAAGAAGAGTTATTTTGTTTCGATGCACATGGTTTGATGTATATGATCAAGAGAGGGGAGTTAAAATGGATGAATATGGTTTTGTAAGTGTTAACCGCCAGCGATTTTTGAAAACAAATGAGCCTTTTGTATTAGCCAACCAAGCATCACAAGTATTTTATGTTGTCGATCATTCCAATAAAGGTTGGCATATTGTATGAAAGGTTCAACCTCGTGATTCTTTTGACATTTTGCAAAAAGAAGATGACGACTTAGAGGAGTTAGATAACTCTACACAAATGAAAAGGAAAAGAACACATGAAGGTTTGGAGCTTTATTATGATTTCTTTTAATTTGTTAATTTTTTTTTTGGTTAATGATAATTCTTTATTTTTTATTATTTTGGGAAAGTCCAAGAGGCTTTTTGGGCCTAGGGCTAGTTTTATTAATTTTCTAACACGCAAAAATGATGTGATGATATTACAAATGATAATACTAAGATAATGAGAAAATAATATAAGAACGAATATAGAGTCAAGGCCCTTGTTCTTTGAACTTGTAAAATCTTCTAAATTGTGGAATTCTATCACCTTGTCTTGATCTTCTAGCCTTTCCAAAATGTCTTGGTACTTCATCAATTTTTCTTGGATCTTGTAGACTTTGTTGAAGTGGTAGGGACAACCCCTTGTTGCTTTGCTTGTCTCATTGGTATATGCCTTGGAACAAATTCCTCATTCATCTTACCATCCCAACTATGCTTCCTTGCATGAGTTTTATTTTTGTTTTTTTCACTTTGCACCTATCTAGAAGACAAGTCCCCATGCCTTGTAGCATTGAGAAAATTCTGTGCAGCTGACTCTTCATCAAGATTAATTTTCCTTTCTTCACCTGCAACTGGTACTTGTAAATTTACAGTGTTCTTTTGCACATTGACAACTTGAGGTTGTTTTTTATCCTTTGCATTGGCCTCATGTTTCCTAACCTGCTTCTGAGTGTTATGTTCCTTGCCTGAAACTTTTAAGTTTACGGAAGTAGCATGTAAGACCTGAATCTGCTTTTTTGCAGCACTTTGCACAGCCTGGCTATTCTTTCCTTCTGAATTTAAAGTAATTTGTTACTGCTGAGTTTCTTGCACATTTGTATTACCTTTGCCACCTGATTTGCCATGGGTAGAAACACTCCAGCCTTCTTAGCACCATTATTATGGTCCTGTACTGCACCAGATAGAACTGGTGCAACAGTTTTACTTTGTTGCTGCTTAGGAGTATTTATAGTTGAAGTTAACTCATTTCCAAGTATCATATCTTCTTCCTGGCCTGACTGAAACTCAGCACCCCTCATTGGAGTCACTGAATCACTTACAGAAATATCAACTTGCTGTTGTTTCTCCTTTGCGCACTTCACTTCATTCTTATCTACCTCTTGACTACTTAGTAGTAAACCAGCAATTTTAGCTTGCCACTTGCAATTGCTGGTTTTGATAATCACCAGCTATTCCTCAAACTAAACAACTGTCCATTTTTTTTTTAAAAGTAGCAAACTTCTGCTTTCAAGTCAACAGGTCCTTGCATCTGTACCAAAAATTCTTGCACAAATGCCTCCTCCACTGCTGAAATTCGCTACTGTGTGTGTGGCCTGCATATTGTGTAGCTGCTGTGTTTCCTTGCTTTTTCTTCTCCATGATCTCCTCCCTAAATACTTGAACATGGTGGCACATTGTTGATCCCATCATCCTCTTCTTGCCCGTCACCCTCCTTTTCACACCATATCGCAAAAGCCATCCTAATCTACTTACAAAATTGCTGGCCAAAAAAAGTAATGAGGAACATTCCTGGCAGCAGTTAGTCGAGTAAAATTCCACCACACAAAGCTATATTTTTCTCCTCTATTCAGTGATTTTATGCAACAATAAATGACATCAGTTTTTGCGTTAAAAATCACCATTTGGTGCCCTTTCTACTCATAAAAAACGCACCCAATATGGCTTGGACAGTAGCTAAAAGGTTCGCCAAAAGTGCAGCCCCGTCTCACCTTTCGCATCACCATCTGGTGTTCTGCAAAAATCGCACCAGCAGGTGCTCTAATCAGAACCAAAATGCATCCCTTCACATCAATATTGAAGAACCAAAGGAATTGCCTGGCAGTAACCCGAACCCCAGCGTAGTGCAGCTTCGTAGCTTGAACTAGACGAGGAAAAATCGAACAATCCATGACCAAATTTCCTTGCGTAAATCAGTGACAAGAAAGCCCCTTTCTTGTAGATCCTTCTTGTAATTTCCTCCAGTTGTACAACTCAACTGAGGAACTAACAGCTCTGTAGTAGCTGAATAGACCACAGCAGGTGCCATAATTCCAAACAGCACCATCAGTATCCTTTTATTCACAAAGTCCCAACTGTAGCCTAATTTTCTGGTGTTACTAGCCTGTATTGCTCCATCCGTAGTCTCACACCAGCAACCAGTACTACATACAAACAAGCTGCACTGATGCATCACACCAAATTTCCACCTGAAAATCAGCAACCAAAGGTGCACAAACAAGCTGCACTGATGCATCAGCCTCTGGCCACCTTTTGCTATTGATTCTTTATTATTTACTCTGAATTTTTTTCCCAATGAATTAATCTTGAATATTACCTCGCTCTTACTATAGTAGTAATGGTTCATGCAAGGAATCTTGTGACATGTACATTGTGTCTTCATGCTGAATGTCGTTCTCAATTTACTTTTCTTCTTATTGAAAACTTGCTGACTTTGCTCTTATATATTTTTTTTGGTATTAGGTTGACATGAATCCCTCAAAAATCCAGAAGTATGAAATGGGATCAGCTTCAAAGATTGCTAAGCATGAATTCATTCAACCTGGTGCCTTAGCAGCAAAGGGACGGGGAGGGAAAAGCTTAAGAGTAATGGGCTCTTTAAGAGTTAATGCCGAATAGAGGCCTCTAATTGCCAAAAATAAGAGTTGTAATACAGCAACTTCTAAGTTGAATATGCTAGCTGAGAAAAATTTCAATGTGCACCCTTATTTTGAAGCAATGGAAGACAATTTCCCCCTCTATCAAGTAGCTGAAATGACTCAAGACGCTCAGAGAAGTGACAGAAGCGGTCGAGGACAAAGTATAAGAGTTACTGCTGAAAAGATGACTCCGATTGGAAAAAATAGAAGTTGTACTCCAGCAACTTCTAATCTAAATAAGCCAACAAAGAGAAGTATCCTTGTGCCTCCTGATTTTGATCCAATGGAAGACTTCCTTTATCAAGATGTTGAAGTGACTCTAGATGTTCAGAGAAGTGATACTAGTATTTTATTTTCTTCTGTGTAATATTTCTTGTTGTTAGTGGACTTGAACTTTTTGTTTTGTTTGACTTACACTACAATTTGCAGGTCCATTTGAATCTCAAAAGGCAAAAAAAGTGGCTGCAGTGACTCGAGATGTTCAGAGAAGTGAGACTTCTATTTAATTTCTTCTCTGTAATATTTTCTTGCTGTTAGTGGGCTTGAACTTTTTGTATTGTTTGACTTACACTAAAATTTGCAGGTCCATTTAAATCTCAAAAGGCAAAAAAAGTGGCTGAAGTGACTCGAGATGTTCAAAGAAGCGAAACTGGTATTTTATTTTCTTCTGTGTAATATCTTTTTGTTTTTAGTGGGCTTGAACTTTTTGTATTGTTTGACTTAAAATTTGCAGGTCCATTTGAATCTCAAAAGGCAAAAAAGATGGCTGAAGTTACTCGAGATGGTTAGAGAAGCGAAACTAGAATTTTATTTTCTTCTGTGTGATCTTTTTTTGTTGTTAATAGACTTGAACTTTTTTGTATTGTTCGATTAAAATTTGCAGGTCCATTTGAATCTCAAAAGGCAAAAAAAGTTGCTGAAGTGACTCAAGATGCTCAGACTAGTGAAACTAGTACTTTATTTACTTTTGTGTAATATTTTCTTGTTGTTAGTGGCTTGGACGTTTTGTTTTGTTTGACGTACTTTAAATTTTGCAGGTCCATGTTAATCTGAAAAGACAAATAAAGTGAGAGGAATGAACATTTGTAAGAAAGTTTTGCGACTGAAACCTGGAGAAAAGCTAAGAGTCACTTTCTACCAAAATCGAGTTGTTGGGCCGAATCACGCCTCATTTTCTAGACACTTGGGTTTGCTAGTTCGTGATCGTAATATGTGCCCGCTGCGAGTACACTCATGGTTGGACATCGAAGAACATAAGCTTGAGCACATGTGGAAAGCTGTTACTGTAAGAATATACAACATTGCTTTCTTGATTTAATATAAAGTGAAAATTTGATATGAAAATTAATGTCTAGGTGATATATCACCCTCCCTAGCAACATTAAAAAAATTATGTGCAGTAGACCTCATCCATATCAATTCTGCTTCTTTCCCTTCATGCTACTGCTACTTGCAAGTGTCCTTGAGAATTTTTTACTGCAACCTGATTTTGGCTTTTGACATTGGATGTAGAATGCTGCAAAATCTGTGAATTTACCAGTTGATTCTGCTTATTTCCATCATGGTGTACCACCTGAGATGACTTGCCTCCTGTAGTACCATTATTCTTTTGTTGTTGCATCTGCTGAATAGAACCAGTAGCATGTTTGTTCCCACTGCTCTTCATCACTTCATCAGGCTGTTGTTTGTGAGCTGTAAAATTTTTAGCTGTATGTTGCTGCTTATGATTATTAGCCTTGGGAGACACATTAGTTTCAAGTGCCTTGTCTGCTTGTTGCCTTGTTTGCACCACAGCATCCCTCAATTGAAATGGAGTAACTGAAGCACTCTTAGTAGCATGAACTTGCTGCTGTTTGTGTACTATTTTTTCAGCCAGCTTCTCAGCACTCATATCCACGACTTGACTGATTTCCTGCATTTGCACATCAGTGCCCACCTGCAATTTAGTACTAATTTCACCGGCAATATGCACCTTCTTCTGAGTATCTCCAGCTATACCACCAGTATCATTAACACTCTCAACATCCTTTTCCTGGCGTTGAGTATTAATATCCTCTTGTTCCCTCTACATAACAGTAACATCATCATCTGTAGCCATTAATATCCTCTTGTTCCCTCTACATAACAGTAACATCATCATCTGTAGCCATTAATATCCTCTTGTTCCCACATAAGCTATCAAATTTGTTAACAACTTGCACAGCCTTAGAACATACTGTAGCAAGCTGTTTTCATTATTATTTCCTACAGTTTGCTTTACTGCAGGCACTGCCAGTTATTGTTTATTCCCATCAACATTCTTTTGTCTCTGATTTTTCCTTTGGTTAGTTTGCCACTTATACACATTCTTAACATTGCCCACAACTTTCCCACTCTGTAACACCATAGTAGCATGATTCTTCACCTTGTTTGGGTAAGAAACTTTATTTTTGCTCTTGTTATTACCTTTAACGGGTTCTTTAGCATTGTTAACAGTTGAGACTTGCTTACCTTTATCTCCATTAAGATCATTCCATTGTGTTTTGGTAAACAATACTTGTTATTGATTTGAAATATTGATTTTTGATCCTAAAACTTCCAGGTTACTGCTATAGTTGGTGATCTGTAAATTGATGCCTTGTTTTAACTTATTCAAGACACTTTTGTTGATATTTTTCTCTATTTCAGGAAAAATTTGACAGTGACGACATGATTGATCATAGAGGTCATGTTCTGCAACATATGAGGAAACTTTGGAATAATTGGAGAGGATCATTGCACAAGAAAATGAAATCGAAGTCATTGCATGAGGTTCTAAAAGATGTGCCGGCAGGAGTAGAAAAGAGTGATTGGCAATGGTTGGTCAAGGAGCATTTCTTATCTGATAAATTCAAGGTATGATTTCATAGCCATTAACAAATAGCATTTTATTTCTAGTGGCATGTGATTACTTTTCAAGAACAATTTATGGCAGGGCCAAAAAAAAAAAAAAAATTGATGTCTTCTTTCCACAGGACCCACAAAATAAAGTTGCATTGATGTTTTTTTTTCTCTATTTACTCTCTGCTACCTAGCCTCAAAGCTAACATTAAAAATAGAATCATTAAACTACCTTATAATAATTTCACTATTGTGTTGTTAATGCAGGAAGCAAGTACAAGAAACTCAGTCAATAGGTCTAAGGTGGTTATGCCTCATCGTACAGGTAGCAAACCTTATAGAGAGATTAATTACGAAATGGTAAGTAAATCGTGTAACCCTATGAGGAAATCTCCTCTTTGTATGAAAGATTTATGTGACTTATTTTTTTAATTGTAAAGGGAGGCAAAGATGGTAATCCACCAAACATGGAAATTATTTTCTTTGAGACTCATAAGAAGGACGATGAGCTTGTCGAACCTGAAACCATCGAAAAATATGTATGTCTTTTTATAAATTTCATTTAACATCCTTCCTCTTCTTTAGTGTATTGCAATATTTTAAACATTCTTATATTTTATAGGCTGAAATCCAAGAGCTGGTACAATCTGAACCGTCTCTTACTAATATTGAGGTAGTGGAAAGGTGCTTTGGACCTCAATGCAAAAGTCATGCAGTTGGATTTGGGGGTGGGATAACCGCTAAGGAGTTGAAAGGTGGTACCACCTCAAAGGCTGCATTGTTGGAAGAGCTTAAAACAACTAAAAAAGAAAAGGAATCACTACAAAACCGCATGGATATTCTGGAGAGTAAATATGAACGGCTTGAACGTATATTGGTTCGTCAGCCTTCATCACCTCCACTAGGTTAGTAAATTTTCTGTCAGCTATTACATAATGTGTATTTCTCAATAGATTTAGTGATATGTTTTACAAGTGCTCCTCTTTGATAACGACTTTGCTAATGCAGTAGCCTGTTTTGCTATTATGATTTGATCTAGAGACTAGATTCAAGTGTTTTAATTTTTGAAATAGTTCTACTGTGTACGTCAACAGTTATGCATTCTTCTGGCGTTTGAGATTTGTGGATTTATTTGTTAATTTTTATGATGATGATGATGGCGTTTGGGTAAAAGAGTAGTTCATCGGATATGTCTATTTGGTTGAACTGTTTGTGAACAATTAGAGTTGCTTCATGGAAACTATGCTGGATAATGTTTGGACTATATATTCTTTCCGAATCATATAATAAACAATGGAATGGGTCGAGATCAACTTCAGTGATCAACCCTCCAGCAAAGGTTTGCATATATATATATATATATATATATATATATATATATATATATGCGCACCCAAATTTGTGTAAGGTAATTAAAAATAAATGTGTGTTGATTGTCCCATAATGCACCAGGTAATTTCTAGTTGTGACTGTTTCAAGATGGAAGAAGCTTATTGTGATAGCTTTATTGATCATTTTTATCTCCACATTGCCATCTCTCTGTTTTGAGAAATCAAAATGGTATAGATTAATTATAAGCCTTTAAGAATATGTTAGCTACTATATGGCTGAACCATTTTTTGTATACTTCAAATACAATCTGTTTGCTCCTTTAGAAATTCCTTTCTTTCAAGTATCAATGACAGTCTTCATTACTAATGTGAAATAGTTTTAGGGTCAAGCCAAAACCTTAGGGTGATTGATAGTGTTGAAATTTCATTAAGATTAAGAATGAAATGGCTACGAGTGAGAAGGATCTATTGGTTGGGATGATATATTTACTTTTGACATGTATAGAGGTATATTATGATAAATCTATGTTTTTCTACTGTTCTGTAGCTATTTGTTGTTTGCTATTCATACTATGTTAACATGTTGATAGATAATGCATGATTTATTTGCTCCAATTGTTTGGCTAACTGGTGATTAAATTATTCCTTTATTTTTTAAACTAGGAAAATAGCTAGCAGGCATTCTGTTACTAAACTGACATGGATTGTTCTTTTAACAGATCAAGAACTTGAAGATTGAAGAAATGTGCTCGAACAAAGTGCAGAGCAAGTTGAAGTGCATTATGTTTATTGTTTTATTAGTATTGGTGCAGAGACGTCATTTGTACATATGCTACAATTTCCTTTTCTCAATTTTTAGGATTTGATGGATTTATTTTGTTGGACATATATATGTTTTTCAGTAATTAATGTGATGTTTAGGTTTTTGCGCCTAACAATGAAATTTTATATGAATATCAATTATTTGGTATGTTTTAGGTTGCATGTGAAAACATATAAAATTATACTACTTCAGAAGAGCAGGGAAAATTATGAATTATTTAATTATTTTTATTAAAATTTGCAAAAGGAACATCAGTCGTTAAAAGTATTTTGATCAACGAAAGGAATTTCAGTCGCTAAAAGTACTTAATAACGACTAGAGTTTGTTGTTTTATTTCAAGGTTTAACGACCAGAGAGGTCATCAACGAAGGGAAATTTGGTCGTTGTAAGGAAGTACAACGACTGGATTACTTGTTGTCGTTAAAAAATATTTAACGACTGGGTTTGCAATCCGGTCGTTAAGTTTTAACGACGGAGCTTTTAATGACCGGTGACGACCAAATTTTACCCCGTCGTTATTGACTTATAGCGACCGGATTTGATCTTTTAACGACCAAATTTCCCCTCGCTAAAGACCATTTCTCTTGTAGTGCATATTGCAATCAGTGGCACCAGTATAATCTCTTTCAGTTCTGATAAGTTTCATATAGAGCTGCAGCTATGTGGCCTGCTCCAACTGCAGGTCGACATCCATGTAAGTTGTGTTTCCATGTTCCATGTAAATCTCACTTGTCCTATCAGTTCCTATATAAGCAGGATCAAGAGGTGCAATATGTGATTTTTAATGAACTTTATCTTGGACCACATCATTTCCAGAAGAATCAGTGGTACAAGCAAGTTTCAGAATTCCACCACCTCTGCTGTGTGTAAATTTCCTTGCATAAAAGACTTGCACAACATAGACAATTTTGTTTAAAAGTCAAATAGGTATGCAAAAAGAGAAGGAATTTCCTGGGCATACCATCATTACAAACATAGGGTATGGTTCTTTCGTCCTACTCATTTATGCTACTTATGTGAAATTGACGTGTCGTCGTTGTCTTTGTCGTATTCTTGTTTAAGATTTATAGTAGCAATATCTCTCCCTCTTTTTTTTTCTGAAAAAAAAAAGTCCAATAGGAATTTTGGTGCCTAGGGCTAATTTTATAAATTTTTCTCAGAACAACTTCAAAGGTCCTTACAAATGTAGCCAAAAAGGTTAATAAAAAATGAAAGAATTAAACTAACGACCAACTTAAGTCTTAAATGATGACTTAAATTGGTGCTACAAATTGCTAATGGATTATTAAATCTAATTAGAATTCTGGAAACTTAACCAGATTTTGATCATAGAATAACCAAAAACCAGCTTCTGTGACTTGTATGCTTGCACAACCTCTTATGCTCCTAAAAGCAACTGTTGCAAAACTGTTTCTTTCCTGCCCTTTTTTCCTTTTCCAGTTGAGGCACAGATACTTGCCAACATTCTGAATTTCTGCATTTTGCTGGTAGCAGTCCCAAGTACTTATTATATATCAATAAATCCACAAATTTGTATAAGCAGGAATATAAAATACATGAAAGGAAATGCTAAGATACTATATGAAACATTCTCCAGTAGCTATTTCTATGTCATATGATCTTGATTGGCTATCTTCCTTGTGTTTGTTGTTACCTTTGGCCAATATCATATTATAGGACCTCAAGTTCTCACTAGTTACTTGATTCTTATGCCATGTAGAGTAGTTCTCCAGGAAATCACAAACTAGTTTTAGTTAGTAAACCAAATAGTCATAGCAAGTTCTAGGCACTTATTGTTCCTTGATGCTGTGTTGCCTATTTGTTGTTGTTGTTGTGTTCCTGATTTTTGTTGTTGAGAGTACTGTCTAGATTCCTCATCCAGGTCATTCTTACTATTCCCATATATCGCTACTTACAATTTCCCAGTATTTGCATGTGAACTAGCAACCTGCTTTTGCTTCTTTTTATTAGAAGCATTTTCATGGTGCACAGGCTGTTTAGTAGCACCAGATTTAACACTTGCACTACCGCCATTTTCCTACTACTGTGCAATCTATGCTGGTGCAGTCATCTAGGCACTTGATTGTGCTTGTTTTAAACCACTATCTGGCTTCTTTTTGCTGTTTAACCAGGATAATTATCAGGTGGCCTGATCAGCATATCTGCACCACTTGGAGATGCATAATTCCTCACAACTATTGCTTCATGTTCAACATCCCCTTACTCTTTACTCTGTGCAATCTCCTGCTGTGAGTGGACTGATTTCCTTGGTGTTGCATCAGGAAAATTATTCACCTCTTGACTGTTTGCATTAACACTGCCAACAGGAACCAATACCTCTGCATTGTTCTGCACTTTGTTCAAACCTTGAGTATGTTGAATCTCTTGATTGTGGATAGTGTTAGCCACGGCATTATCCTTGCTCATCTCCTCTGCATCAACTACTTTAAACATGTTATGTACTTGTTGTGAAGATGTGATTGACTCACTAGACTGTTGTTGGCCCACCTCTTTAATGCCTTGAATTTCTCCATCTTCAACATTCTCTTCCATTTGTTCACTCTACAATCTCCTCTCCCACAACTGACAACATCAGCAGCATAAGTAGTTGAAGGGATTGTTTCACATTATTGGTTGGTAGTTACCATATATTCAACTGGATTTTCAGAAATGGTTTCATTGTTCAACTGGTTTATAAAAAGTATTTGCCACCCATTGCTTAGTATTACAGTTGAATGCCCCTTCTTACTAGGAATGTAAATAGGAGCATTAATATTCAATGGCCTTTCAGGATTTTCCACTAATAGTTGAGGTGCATCAGTGTTGTTCAAAGGTTTCTACCTAACTGGAACTTCATTTGTAACTCATTGTTTACCAAAATCACCTTTGTCAACATCAACAAGCTCCACAACAGCTTCAGGATAAACTTCCCTCTCTTCTATTGCTGCAAATTTATTATCGGTTTGCATAGCACTAGGCTTCTCTGTAGCACACTGCTTTCCTGTAGCTTTCTTTGCATCATCCTTAGCATTTGTCAAAGTCCTAGAGGATTCCTCATTAGGCAATGAGATCCATATGAAATTCCTAGAGGATTCCTCATTAGGCTTAAATCCTAGAGTCTAAGGGAAAACTCGATAAATATAATCCTCTCCATTATTATGTATGGAGCTAATCAACCTTGAAACAGCCATAAAGTAATCTTAATATAAAGTGAACCTTACCAGGATATGCCTATAAGCAAGCCAGCCTATAATACAGTTTCCATGCGCACCTAGTTTCTTAGGAATAATGTTGCAAAGTTCAGGCATATCAGGATGACCATATGAGAATTTTAGGATGATAGCTTGATGTAAGCCTTCTTTAATCGTGATCTTTCCTACCTCCTTCAAAGTAAATTGAACAGTAGGCTGTCCATGAATATATTTGATAGGTTTCAGCTTGGTTTTTGGTAAAGATTGCAAGTTTCGTTTGGGTTTTAGGCTTGCAGCATATGATGCTTGAGGATTATTGTTACGAATTGTCTCTCCCACAACCATGGGAGGTTGCGGAGAGGCCAAGTTTTCCATGAAACTCAAGTCGCCCTGTTTCTCCAAAGAGAAGAGGGAGAAGAGAGCTTTTAGGGTTTAGTCGTTTCCTTATTTCTAGTCTTGTCATCATTAGTATGTATGCATTGTAGAGATTAAATTCTTTTATGAAAGCTTTTCTAAATCATTTTTCCTTAACATTTTTTTATAGGTGGTGAAATTTAACAAGGGGATGAAAGAAGTGAAGATACATGATCGACTAAGGAGGATTGGGTTAATTTTTTGGAAAAATGAAAACTTGTGTGTTCCACCTCTTGAATGGTCAAACATTATCTTGATATTTTGCGTTTATGTATATTACTTGACCTCTTTGGTATGATGTTGGATCTTGTATTATTATTTTTGTATGATGTCGGATCTTGAATTATTATTTTGGTATATATGATGTCGGATCTTGGATTGTTATTTTGGTATGATGTTGGATCTTGAATTATTATTTCGTTGTGATGTCGGATCTTGAATTATTATTTTAGTTATGCATAGTTTCTTCTTGTGATTGATATATGTGTGGTCTATATTGTGTCAGCCCTGTATAGTCAGTTGCAGTAGCACCATAATACTCGTTGCAGTAGCACTGCAATAACTGTCACGGTAGCCGCATAATATATGTTGCGGTAGACCTACAATACCCGTTGCAGTAGAATTATAATAATTGTCGCAATAGTCCTAAAAATAACCGTTGCATTATTAAATAACTGTTGCATTAGCTCTATAACAACCATTGCAATAGGAAGAAGCAGTAGTTGAATAGTCAGAAATAAGCATTGCAATAGCGTTGAATAACGGATGCAAAAATCTATATTGCAACGGTTCGTAGCTGTTCCGGTAGACACATAACCGTTGCAATGCTCTTGAAGAGCAAACCGTTGCGATAGGATAATCTATTACAACGGTTTTACGAACCGTCACAATAGACCTATTGTAAAGCAAGCTGTTGTAACAGTCACCAAAACCGTTGCAGTAGCACTATAGCAACCTAAAAACAACCTACTGCAACGGTAACAGAACCGTTACCATAGGCCAAATTTCTAGTAGTGCCTTTTGATTGAATTTGTGCATGACCTGTGTTGGTAATTTAATGTTGTTAAGTTTGTTAAGATATCTTGAAGTAGAATCATGCAAAAATCCCTTCCCACTCCCCATGCCTGCTGCTGATACGTGTGTTATACACTGAGCATATACAAGGTATCCAAGACTTGTATACATCATAGTGTATACAAGGTGTATATTTTGTATATCATGTGACACATATTCCTAAAGGCCGCTCTTGTATGTTTTAAATGGGGTTTGGGCCGAGTCCATTCTTTAATGTTATTATTCTGTGGATTGCCAAGAATCTGGGCTTGTTTTCATCTACTGCTTAGGCCTGTTTGCGTTTATTCACTTTGGGCTTTAAAATGCTGAGTATATATCACTCAAGTCTGCTCAGAATTATGTGTAATATACGTACATGACTTGAATATTTCATTTATTTGAAGTTTTTTGTTAGTTTAGTATATAAGTTTAGATACCTCCGAACCGCATTTCCCCATTTCACTTCTTTTGTTTGCATGGGACACTTCTTCTGGGCCAACTCTTATTCTTTAAACTTGTTGGGCCTGAGGCCCAAATTCCTTTGATGGAGTCCGAAATCTGAGAAAGGGAAGCTAATATATTCAAGGCCCACCTATGGGTGAAAATAGGCAACTGGTGGGCTTAGGTAGGCCCACCAGCCAAAACCCTTCTCTATTACTTATTTGTAAGTGTGTTTGTAAAGATGTTGTATAATATTGAAACCCCTTGTGGATGTTAAAACTTAGGAAAACGCTAATAATATTAGGAAGTCACCCAAATTATTTTCAAATTCGCTTAATTCTATACATGCATGAAACTGGTTTTTAACTTTACATAACTTTTCTTCAAATCTAAAAATAGTTTGATGATACGGATTAAGACAATAGGCATTGAATGAGACTAATTTGTAATTTTTGGGCCTCTCCTTTTTTTTTTTTTTGTGAAATCTAGAAATGAAATGAACCATGATAACAAATCAACTTTTGGGCCTTAAGCCTGCGGATGGACTGTTTCAAACCAAACATATAACTGCTTTACCCCCTTTGGGCCGTAGTATTAAATTGGGCTGGAATTGGACTTAAAAAATGACTTGGATATAAGGCTCATCGGTGGAAAATTGAGATGGGTAAACTTGGAGCATGACTTAGAATCAAAATTCAGATTTTTTACTAAGTAAAACTGGATCTCTTTACAACTGGTTTAGAATTAGGATAATTTTCAGAAAAAAAGGGCATTTTAGGCCAAAGGCCCAAACTCAAAGAGATAAAACAAGAAAAATTATACATGGACCAATTTTGAGAATAAGATGTCTTTGGAAATAAGATGGCTTTGGAAAGTGAAATATAGTTGATTATGAGTGTAACGACCCGTTTGGTCCTTATAGTCTTTTCGGCATTTTCGTCTGTTCCCTAGCATTGATTAGCTCATTTTTTACCCGAGGGGACCGTTGGTACACTTCCTGAGGTGTCTAGACCGAATTTGGGCAACCTTTGTGTTATATCCCGTATTTTTGAACCTCGGAGCATCTGCTGGGGTGGGGCCCACACACCGAGATTTTTTTTTGGAACATCTGAAAAGTCATATGAATCACATATGTAAAGTTAAACACAACTCATGAAGTGCCTTTGGACCAAATCAAAGTGGAAACCCTCCAAACGAATATTTTTAAGAAAACGTTTTCGGGTGACCTGACTTTGGGGGGCAAAAACCTGTATTGTAAGTTTGGAATTTCGAAAATACCTTGAAATAGAAGTTGTAGATAATTGAATTAGCTTTCAATCCATAGGTCGTGGGTTCCCAGGTGACGTCGGTACAAGGCGTTATGAACGTTTTAAGGTCGAAAGGTCAGTGGGCTAGGCCCAACTCGGGACCAACCCAGTTGGCCCAAAAAAATAAAATAAAAATTTAGGCCCAATGTTTTAGGGGTGGCCGGCCAAGTGAGGCCCAACCCATGGCTTTAATGAGTATTTCCATGTGCTAATTAATTATAAAGGGATCAATATCCCTTAGAAGGTTCAAGAGACTTAGAAGAGAAAGAAGAGCAAAACAAGAGCAAAAAAAGAAGACCATTTCGGGTTTGAGGTGCAAAAATTCACCACCAAAAATCTTGCTCCTAAAATTTTTCTTTTGTGGTTTTCCTACTAAGTTAAGGTTCCTTTGTAACTTGGTATAGTTGGATTGGAGTGGGGAGCATTAGAATCACCAAAGTGATCACATCTCCAAGTGAAGAAGACTTGAAGGAAAGGTAAGAATTTCTACCTTTTTATTGTGTTATGAAGTTTTGATTGTGTTGTAGTATATAGAAATGTGTTGATTGTATGGAAAAATGGAAGTTTGCAAAGTGGGTGTGTGTTGTAGGTGTGTAGCCGTGGGTATGCACAATTGTATAGCCACAATGTGTTGAATTTATGTTATATTCTAGTTGTGATTGTGATGAAATGCATATGGGAATTGAAAGTTGGATGAATTTAGTTGATATTGGAAAAAATAGGCATATGGCCGTAGGGTGTATATGGTTTGGGATAGAAAGGAATTGAGTTGTTTAGTGTGTTAAAGTGTTGTTGTGATGTTTGTAATGTAAATGAAGTTAGAATGATATAAGTTTGTATTGAATTGGAATGTAGAAACTTATGTCGTTTTAGTATGATTTTCCGACATTAAGGAAATGAAGTTGTTTGGTTGCTAATAGTGATGATCATTGATGAATTTGGAAGTTGGAAACTTGTTATGAAGTTGTATGCCAAAGATTTGATGTTTTGCATAAGTTATGACTTTGGCGGAAAGTTGTATATTATGTATATCGAGTGTATATCTTGAGGAAAACGATATGAAATGTTTCTAGAACTATATGGTGATGATCATGATTGTTGTTGAATGTGAAATTATTGATCTTAGTTGAAAGTTGGGTTGAATTGAAGATTATGTCAACTTGTGAGAAAAATGACTAGTTGAAGGATATTTATGTTTTTAATGTTCATTGTTGATATTGATGTTGTCGTTTGGGTTGTTGTTGATGATTTCTAGCCGAGTTGAATTCTCGGGGTGCTATATGTATAGGGGAAGTGTTGCCGAAATTTCGGTAGCCAAATATGCATTAAGTTGAAACTTTGGTATTCATAGCTTACAATTGGTAAACTTGACCAATTGCAGTTTTTCGACGAAACGGGAAGTGAGTTTGGAAAGGCTTAAGGAGCGTGAAAGGTATGTAAAGCAAACCCAATTCTTCCCTTGGCATGCCCTTAGTGTATTAGGGTCGGATCCGGGCCTCGAAGGACCTCTTGGCCCTCGGAATCCGCAAGACAAAATTTCAGTTTTTCCTTCAGTAGAATTGAACCATTTTGATACGCTTTTTCTGAAATTATGCAATTGTGCTCTAAGTTACTCAGAAAGTCATAGAATGTCTGTATAACCTTCGTAGATGATATTATATGTTTAGAGGGCACAATTTGAGCCCGCCACCTTATTTGTTCTGAGGCGGGCCCACTATTTACGTTTTTGCCCCTAATGTGTTAAAGCTTCCTTTTTAAGCGATTTTTGAAAGAAATGTTTTAATTACCCTACTAATCGCTTAACGAATATTATTTTAAATATTCTGTTAAATATTATAAATTATTTTGACACTCGGAATGACTTCGGGAAAGTTATACTTCTGTAATTTATTATGATATCCGAAATACATTTATTATGATTCCGTCCGACCCCATTGGATTTGTTTGTCTTTGATACGCTTCATCGAGTCTTTGAAAACATTTATTATATTTTTAAATTGCATTAGTCTCTCACTACTCCATTCGTGGATGTCCCAATGTTTCCCACACTGAGCCCGGGCCAGGATATGTTGTCAAGTGTAATTCTCTGCATTGTTCGCCGCGCCCCGATGTGAGGGGGCAGGTATACGCGTACATGGGTCTGTGGAGTATGATGTGCCATGTCCGCCTATTCTGATCTGATCTGTTATGGCCATTCTGATATGACATTTTATGATACGGGGCCACGCCCCCTTTTCTGATTCCTCTGTATTGTGGCACCAGTGTCGGGAGGGTGACCACGTTCTGTCTGCCGAGTCCCGTGGCAGGGATCGGATATGATATGACATATGTTTCTGTACACATTCTGTCTGATTTGGAAATATGCATTTGACACTCTGGATTTTGTACCCATTTTCTGTAATCATTATGATTTGACTTCTGTGATTCCGCTTTACATATTCAGTACATATTTCGTACTGACCCCCTTTCTTCGGGGGCTGCGTTTTCATGCCGCGTAGGTACAGACGACAGGTTTGCTGATCCGCACGTTTAGGATCCCATTTCTGCTATTTTGGGGCGCTCTCTTCTACAGAGCCCATCTTTTGGTACAGTCTGTCACTGCTATCTGGATGTGTACTTTGTTCAGGGTATGACGGGGCCCTGTCCCGTCTTATGATTATGATATGTTCTGTAGAGGTCTGTGGATACATCTGTGTGGGTTCTGTACATATGTTTGGGATGTTTTGGTTTTATGACAGCCTTATCGGCTTCTGTGTGCCAAGTCTGCTTTTCTGCTAAATTCTGTAGCATCCACTAATGTTGCTATTATATTACATTATTTTGATAATATGCTAAATTTGGTATCGGGTACGTATAGGTGCCCAGCTAAGGCACTGGTCGCGGCCCACGGAGTTGGGTCGTGACAAAAGTGGTATCAGAGCAGTTCGTCCTCGGAACGTCCACAGACCGTGTCTAGTAGAGTCTTGTTTATCGGTGTGTTGTGCACCACGCCTATAAACAGGAGGCTACAGGGCATTTAGGATACTACCCTTCTTTCTGTCTTAGATCGTGCGATAGAGCTGTGTTATCAGGATGACCCCTTCCTAACGAGTGGCTATGTTTGCAGATATGCCTCCAAAAAAGGCAACAGCGGCCCAAAAGGCCAAGTTAGTAGCCTTGGGAGAGACTAGCCGAGTCCAAAGGATTACCAGGGCCCAGGCACATATTGCTCCGGGGACTTTGCCCCAGACAGAGGGTTCTTCTACACCGCCACTCGTGGAGGAGATTGGGGCGGCCGCAGCCGCAGATCGGGGGACGGCTCCACCGCCAGCTCCCGCAGTTCCAGTACCTGAGCCTCCAGCTCCACGGCCAGGCACTGAGGATCAGTCTATGAGGGAGGCAGTCCAGTTGCTGACGAGACTTGTGGCAGGGCAGGTTCAGGGGCATGGACTGGGAGGTGACCGGGCAGTCAGGCGTGATAGTTCGAGAGCCCGTGAGTTTTTGACTTGTAACCCTCCAGAGTTCTTCGGGACAAAGCCCGAGGAGGATCCTGAGGAGTTTATCAGGAAGATGCGATGCACTCTAGATTTGATTAATGCTTCCGAGACAGAGTCAGTCGCGTTAGCTTCGTACCGGTTATATGATGTGGCGGCAAACTGGTACGAGTCATGGGGGCTATCCAGGGGGGACGGCGCTCCTCCAGCAGTTTGGGGCGATTTTTCTCAGGCATTTCTTGGACATTTTCTGCCCCCAGAGTTGCGACGAGCCAGATCTGATAGATTCTTATTATTGAGGCAGAAGGGTCGCAGTATCCGGGACTACAGTTTGGAGTTTGATTCCTTGGCCCGATATGCACCTACTGTGGTGGCTACTATGGCGGACCGGATGCACAGATATATTATGGAGCTGGATCGGTATTTTGTTGATAGCTGCTTAGTGTTGGCTGCTCAGCCCGGTATGGACATTGCCCGTATCCAGGCCCATGCCCAGGGTATGGAGGATCGGGACAGAGGAGGACACCAGCCTGACAGGGGCCAGGATCGAAGACAGCCCAAGAGGGCCAGGTCATCTGGAGATATTCGGGGCAGACAGCCCCAACAGCCGCAGCAGCCTAGCAGATTTTCATCTCAGCCAGCACAGAGCGCGCCTCCCCAGCCTACAGGTCGCAGGTTCGATAGCCCAGGGTATTCAGGAGCAGGCCAGAGCTCCAAGGCTTCAGGTTCGCGGATAGATAGGGGTTCTGGTCAGATGAGGCCACCCAGGGTTCAGTGTTCTTTTTGCGGCAGATACCATACGGGAGAGTGCTACAGAGCCACCGGTGCATGCTTTTCTTGTGGCCGTCAGGGCCATTCTGTGAGAGATTGCCCGTATAAGGGTAGTTCGGGTGGTGCAGCGCAGCCTACCGGATCAGCCGCTGGGTCTTCATCGTCGTCAGTGGCTATGCGCCCTACGGGGCAGGGTTTTCCAACACCAGCAGGTCGCGGCAGAGGCCGTGGTGGAGCTTCTGGTATTAGCGGTCCTTCGAACCGCATTTATGCTTTGGCCAGCCGCCAGGATCAGGAGGCATCTCCTAATGTCGTCACAGGTACTTTATTGGTCTTCTCTCGATCTGTGTATGCACTAATTGATCCAGGTTTGACTTTATCATATATTTCACCTCTTGTTGCCGGTAAAATTGGTATTATGTCTGAACCTATAGAGCCATTTGAGGTAGCCACGCCGATAGGGGATTTTGTTGTAGCGAAACAGGTTTATAAAGACTGGTCTGTGATCGTTTGTGACCGTGACACTAAGGCAGATCTGGTAGAGTTAGATATGACTGAATTTGATGTTATTATGGGTATGGATTGGCTAGCTTCCTGTTACGCTAATTTTGACTGCCAGAATAAGGTAGTTCGCTTCCAGTTTCCCGGGGAGCCAGTTATAAATTGGGCTGGTAATACAGCATCGCCGAAAGGTAAGTTTATTTCATACCTTAAGGCAAAGAAAATGATCAGAAAGAGTTATATCTATCATCTGGTTCGGGTGCAAGACTTGGACGCCGAGATGCCGACACTTCAGTCAATCCCCGTGGTTAATGAGTTTCCAGATGTTTTCCCCGACGAGCTTCCAGGTCTTCCTCCAGAGCGAGAGATAGACTTCTCTATTGACTTACTCCCAGACACTCAGCCTATCTCTATTCCTCCGTACAGAATGGCGCCTGCAGAATTAAAGGAGTTGAAGGAGCAGCTGAAAGATTTGTTGGATAAGGGTTTCATCAGACCCAGTACTTCGCCTTGGGGAGCCCCGGTATTATTTGTCCGTAAGAAAGACGGGTCGCTGCGTATGTGTATTGATTATCGGCAGCTGAATAAGGTAACTATAAAGAATAAATACCCCCTCCCCAGGATTGATGATTTGTTTGATCAGCTGCAGGGCGCTAAGTGTTTTTCGAAGGTAGATCTTCGATCCGGTTACCACCAGGTGCGAGTACGAGAGGCCGATATCCCTAAGACAGCTTTCCGGACCCGATATGGGCATTATGAGTTTGGGGTTATGTCTTTTGGGCTTACTAATGCCCCCTCAGTATTCATGGATTTAATGAACCGGGTATTCAGGCCATTCTTGGATATGTTCGTGATTGTATTCATTGATGATATCCTGGTTTATTCTCGGTCGGAGGCAGAGCACGCAGATCACCTGAGATCGGTATTAGGGGTACTCCGGCATCAGAAGTTATATGCGAAATTTTCTAAGTGTGAGTTCTGGCTGTCTTCAGTGGCTTTCTTGGGGCATGTTATTGCAGCTGATGGTGTCCGGGTGGACACACAGAAGATTGAGGCCGTGAAGAATTGGCCCAGACCTACGACGCCCACAGAGGTACGCAGTTTCCTGGGGTTAGCAGGTTATTACAGGAGGTTTGTGGAGAAGTTTCCTTCGGTTTTAGCGCCTTTGACAAGGCTGACTCAGAAGCTAAGTTCCATTGGTCTGACGCTTGTGAACGGAGCTTCCAGTTGCTGAAGGAGAAGCTGACTACAGCCCCAGTTCTGACTCTTCCAGAGGGACCGGACGGGTATGTTATTTATTGTGACGCTTCTGGTATGGGGTTAGGCTGTGTATTGATGCAGCACGGCAGAGTTATAGCGTATGCTTCCCGGCAGCTCAAAAAGCATGACAAGAATTATCCTACCCACGATCTGGAGCTCGCAGCGGTAATTCATGCTCTGAAGATATGGAGACACTATTTATATGGCGTTCATGTGGATATCTATACTGATCATAAGAGTCTCCAGTATATTTTCAGACAGAGAGAGCTTAATTTGCGGCAGCGGAGGTGGCTGGAGCTTCTGAAAGATTATGACGTGGATATTCTGTATCATCCGGGTAAGGCTAATGTTGTTGCAGATGCGCTCAGTCGGAAGTCGATGGGCAGTTTGGCCGACTTACAGCCAGACAGGAGAGAGATAGCCCGTGATATTCAGCAGTTGGCTAGTCTCGGGGTTCGTCTGGCCGATTCTGGAGATACCCAGATTTCTGTTCGAGGGGTTTCTGAGTCGTCCATCAGGGACGATATTAAGCGGCGTCAGTATGAGGATCCTGTCTTAGCTCGGTACAGGGACACAACCTATGATAAGGAGAGGACTCCGTTCGAGTTTTCACCGGACGGTACTTTGTTACACAGAGGCAGGTTGTGTGTACCTGATATTGCAGGCCTTCGGCAGCAGGTTATGAGCGAGGCACATTATGCTCGCTATTCGGTCCATCCTGGGACTACGAAGATGTACCATGATCTTCGATGCTTATACTGGTGGGACGGTATGAAGCGGGATGTTGCAGAGTTCGTCGCCCAGTGCCCTAATTGTCAGCAGGTCAAGATTGAGCACCAGAAACCGGGTGGACTGCTGCAGGAGATAGAAATCCCGACTTGGAAGTGGGAGGTTATTAATATGGACTTCATTACAGGTTTGCCTCGCACTCCACGGAAGTATGATTCCATCTGGGTCGTTGTTGATAGGCTGACGAAATCAGCCCATTTTCTTCCCGTCAGGACTACCTATTCCGCCGAGGATTATGCCAGGCTCTATATTAAGGAGATTGTGAAGCTTCACGGAGTTCCTATATCTATTATTTCTGACAGAGGCGCCCTGTTTACGGCGCATTTCTGGAGATCTTTTCAGGAGGGACTAGGGACTCAGGTGAGTCTGAGCACCGCATTTCATCCTCAGAGCGACGGGCAGGCCGAGCGCACTATACAGACGCTGGGGGATATGTTGCGGGCCTGTGTTATTGATTTCAGAGGCAGCTGGGATAATCACCTGTCGTTGATTCAGTTTGCATATAATAACAGTTACCATTCCAGCATCCAGATGGCTCCGTACGAGGCTTTATATGGCAGGAAGTGCAGATCGCCGATCGGCTGGTTTGATATTGGCGAGACAGAGTTGATTGGCCCAGATATGGTCCAGCAGGCCGTGGACAAGGTGAAACTTATTCGAGAGCGACTGTTGGCAGCCCAGAGTCGACAGAAATCATACGCGGATAAACGGCGTCGACCGTTGGAGTTTCAGGTAGGCGATTGGGTATTTATGAAGGTATCGCCTATGAAAGGCGTGATGCGGTTCGGCTGAAAGGGTAAGCTCAGTCCGCGTTATATTGGGCCCTATCAGATTGTTCGGAAGGTTGGAAATGTCGCCTATGAGTTAGATTTGCCATCTGATTTGGAAGCGGTACATCCGGTATTCCATGTCTCTATGCTTCGCAGATGCATTGGTGACCCTTCCAGAATTTTCCATGCGGATGATATTCAGGTGACGGAGCAACTATCGTACGAGGAACAGCCCGTATCTATTTTGGATCGTCAGGTAAGAAGGCTCCGGAATAAAGACGTAGCCTCTGTTAAGGTACTGTGGCGGAACGATAATAGGGAGGAAATGACATGGGAGGCCGAAGAGGAAATGAAGAAGAAATATCCTCAATTGTTCCCTATGCCCACAGGTAACCTTAAATCCTGCTTAATTTCATTTCAATATCAATCGTGTGTCATATGTGATGTCTGTAAACATGAACTCCCCCAAAGTATTTTCAAACCCTATGAGATTAATTTAACATTCGAGGACGAATGTTCTAAAGGGGGGGAGGATGTTATATCCCGTATTTTTGAACCTCGGAGCATCTGCTGGGGTGGGGCCCACACACCGAGATTTTTTTTTGGAACATCTGAAAAGTCATATGAATCACATATGTAAAGTTAAACACAACTCATGAAGTACCTTTGGACCAAATCAAAGTGGAAACCCTCCAAACGAATATTTTTAAGAAAACGTTTTCGGGTGACCTGACTTTGGGGGGCAAAAAACTGTATTGTAAGTTTGGAATTTCGAAACTACCTTGAACTAGAAGTTGTAGATAATTGAATTAGCTTTCAATCCATAGGTCGTGGGTTCCCAGGTGACGTCGGTACAAGGAGTTATGAACGTTTTAAGGTCGAAAGATCAGTGGGCTAGGCCCAACTCGGGACCAACCGAGTTGGCCCAAAAAAATAAAATAAAAATTTAGGCCCAATGTTTAAGGGGTGGCCGGCCAAGTGAGGCCCAACCCATGGATTTAATGAGTATTTCCATGTGCTAATTAATTATAAAGGGATCAATATCCCTTAGAAGGTTCAAGAGACTTAGAAGAGAAAGAAGAGCAAAACAAGAGCAAAAAAAGAAGACCATTTCGGGTTTGAGGTGCAAAAATTCACCACCAAAAATCTTGCTCCTAAAATTTTTCTTTTGTGGTTTTCCTACTAAGTTAAGGTTTCTTTGTAACTTGGTATAGTTGGATTGGAGTGGGGAGCATTAGAATCACCCAAGTGATCACATCTCCAAGTGAAGAAGACTTGAAGAAAAGGTAAGAATTTCTACCTTTTTATTGTGTTATGAAGTTTTGATTGTGTTGTAGTATATAGAAATGTGTTGATTGTATGGAAAAATGGAAGTTTGCAAAGTGGGTGTGTGTTGTAGGTGTGTAGCCGTGGGTATGCACAATTGTATAGCCACAATGTGTTGAATTTATGTTATATTCTAGTTGTGATTGTGATGAAATGCATATGGGAATTGAAAGTTGGATGAATTTAGTTGATATTGGAAAAAATAGGCATATGGCCGTAGGGTGTATATGGTTTGGGATAGAAAGGAATTGAGTTGTTTAGTGTGTTAAAGTGTTGTTGTGATGTTTGTAATGTAAATGAAGTTAGAATGATATAAGTTTGTATTGAATTGGAATGTAGAAACTTATGTCGTTTTAGTATGATTTTCTGACATTAAGGAAATGAAGTTGTTTGGTTTCTAATAGTGATGATCATTGATGAATTTGGAAGTTGGAAACTTGTTATGAAGTTGTATGCCAAAGATTTGATGTTTTGCATAAGTTATGACTTTGGCGGAAAGTTGTATATTATGTATATCGAGTGTATATCTTGAGGAAAACGATATGAAATGTTTCTAGAACTATATGGTGATGATCATGATTGTTGTTGAATGTGAAATTATTGATCTTAGTTGAAAGTTGGGTTGAATTGAAGATTATGTCAACTTGTGAGAAAAATGACTAGTTGAAGGATATTTATGTTTTTAATGTTCATTGTTGATATTGATGTTGTCGTTTGGGTTGTTGTTGATGATTTCTAGCCGAGTTGAATTCTCGGGGTGCTATATGTATAGGGGAAGTGTTGCCGAAATTTCGGTAGCCAAATATGCATTAAGTTGAAACTTTGGTATTCATAGCTTACAATTGGTAAACTTGACCAATTGCAGTTTTTCGACGAAACGGGAAGTGAGTTTGGAAAGGCTTAAGGAGCGTGAAAGGTATGTAAGGAAAACCCAATTCTTCCCTTGGCATGCCCTTAGTGTATTAGGGTCGGATCCGGGCCTCGAAGGACCTCTTGGCCCTCGGAATCCGCAAGACAAAATTTCAGTTTTTCCTTCAGTAGAATTGAACCATTTTGATACGCTTTTTCTGAAATTATGCAATTGTGCTCTAAGTTACTCAGAAAGTCATAGAATGTCTGTATAACCTTCGTAGATGATATTATATGTTTAGAGGGCACAATTTGAGCCCGCCACCTTATTTGTTCTGAGGCGGGCCCACTATTTACGTTTTTGCCCCTAATGTATTAAAGCTTCCTTTTTAAGCGATTTTTGAAAGAAATGTTTTAATTACCCTACTAATCGCTTAACGAATATTATTTTAAATATTCTGTTAAATATTATAAATTATTTTGACACTCGGAATGACTTCGGGAAAGTTATACTTCTGTAATTTATTATGATATCCGAAATACATTTATTATGATTCCGTCCGACCCCATTGGATTTGTTTGTCTTTGATACGCTTCATCGAGTCTTTGAAAACATTTATTATATTTTTAAATTGCATTAGTCTCTCACTACTCCATTCGTGGATGTCCCAATGTTTCCCACACTGAGCCCGGGCCAGGATATGTTGTCAAGCGTAATTCTCTGCATTGTTCGCCGCGCCCCGATGTGAGGGGGCAGGTATACGCGTACATGGGTCTGTGGAGTATGATGTGCCATGTCCGCCTATTCTGATCTGATCTGTTATGGCCATTCTGATATGACATTTTATGATACGGGGCCACGCCCCCTTTTCTGATTCCTCTGTATTGTGGCACCAGTGTCGGGAGGGTGACCACGTTCTGTCTGCCGAGTCCCGTGGCAGGGATCGGATATGATATGACATATGTTTCTGTACACATTCTGTCTGATTTGGAAATATGCATTTGACACTCTGGATTTTGTACCCATTTTCTGTAATCATTATGATTTGACTTCTGTGATTCCGTTTTACATATTCAGTGCATATTTCGTACTGACCCCCTTTCTTCGGGGGCTGCGTTTTCATGCCGCGTAGGTACAGACGACAGGTTTGCTGATCCGCACGTTTAGGATCCCATTTCTGCTATTTTGGGGCGCTCTCTTCTACAGAGCCCATCTTTTGGTACAGTCTGTCACTGCTATCTGGATGTGTACTTTGTTCAGGGTATGACGGGGCCCTGTCCCGTCTTATGATTATGATATGTTCTGTAGAGGTCTGTGGATACATCTGTGTGGGTTCTGTACATATGTTTGGGATGTTTTGGTTTTATGACAGCCTTATCGGCTTCTGTGTGCCAAGTCTGCTTTCCTGCTAAATTCTGTAGCATCCACTAATGTTGCTATTATATTACATTATTTTGATAATATGCTAAATTGGGTATCGGGTACGTATAGGTTCCCAGCTAGGGCACTGGTCGCGGCCCACGGAGTTGGGTCGTGACACTTTGTGAAAAATAGGCTTATAGTGAAAAATGGTTGACCCGAAGTTGACTTTTGGGTAAATGAACCTTATTCAGAATTCTGTCAATTTCGAGAGGTCTGGATGGTCGTTTCGAACTTAGGTGTGTATTTGGTTCAGTTCCCAATGCACTCGGATACATTGCGGGACTTGGGTTGGGAAATTAGAATAAAGGCATCGGGGGTTGACTCGGTCAACAAGACCTTCGTTGGGATTTCCGAGGCCACGGGCGTGTCCGTAGCGCATTTTTATGTGTGTCTATGTGTATGGTATGTGAACAGATGGCCTCGGAAACTAGTCAGAAAATCGGATCAAATTGTGAAACTTGAGAAGTTTTCTGGTGTCTGGTGCCCGCTTTTGCGGTACCACTGGAGCGGTAACCCTTCTGTTATAGCGGCCTAAGCGGTTTAGGCTTGACCGCTGAAGCGATCAAGTGACCGCCGAAGCGGCGCCGCTAGGGCGTTCTAGTGCCGCTACAGCGGATGACGGGCAGTTTGTTAAATTCATGAAGTGTTAAAAGCCCTTAGACCCTCATTATTTTCTATCTCAATATTTGAGCTTGAGGGAACAATTCTTACAGATATTTGGAGGAGATTCTTAGAGGTAAATCTTGCTTATTTCTTTACTCTTCCTTAAATCATAATCATCTTAGATTCCCCCCTTCCCTTTAATAACCCCTTATTAATGGAAGTTGGAAGAGGGTTTTGATGAATAATTTCTCTAGGCTTGGTAATGATAAATTGATGATGTTTATGTTGGATTTTGATGAATCTAAGCTTTTATTAATCATATATCTTAGATTCCTAGCATTGAATTTCGGAATTAGGGTTCATACCCAATTTGGGGATTTTGCTTGCAATTAGAAATTGGGCTAATCCTCAGGTTAAATTAGCAATTAGTGGTTGGGTTATGATCAAATAGTGATTAATTTGATATTTTGCTTCCGAATTTCCCGTTTTGCCCTTGTGGGCCCGTTTCCCCAATTCTAGGACTAGAATTGACCTAATTTGAATAGTAACAATGTTAGTATCTTTATTCATGATTTCTAATCTAGAATTTGATTATGCTTATACTACTTTGGTTATGAGGTTTAGCGGAAAGACAAGGCAAATGAGTGAGTTGTTGGTGTTGCGGTTCGGCTATCCAGGTAGGTTATGGCTTACCTTTGGTGAGACTTCGTATAGCAAAGCACATACTTAGATTTTATTGTCAGAGATATCATGTGAACCTTCAGGTATGAAGTCGGGTTAGATGTTGCCTTAGGTTGGGCCCTGTTGTGTGTTTGGGGTAGCCACTTCGTTATGTGTGATATTGGTTGTTCTATTGTGCCGGCTTGATGCCATGAGTCGTTGGTAGACATTGGATTCTATTTTATCATCTTGATTATCATATAGTTGGCATACCCATTGTTGGTATTGGTACTTGGATATATTGTTGGCGTACCCACTGTTGGTACGTGTGATTCGGTTATATTATTGGCATACCCACTGTTGGTATTTGTGATTCAGATATATTGTTGGCGTACCCATTATTGGTACTTGTGACATTGAGTATGATTATTGATGTGATTCATGCATTGCACTCACTCTCATTTCATGATACACTGTTGAGATATTGATGATATTTGATGAAATACATGATGAGCTGGGCTCAGTTTTACTCGAGTGAAGTGAGAGTCCGATATCTGATGTTCGTCTCGAAATCGTGGATTAAGTGAATTGATACTTGATGAAACTCTTTTACTTGAGTGACGTGAGAGTCCGATGTCTGATGTTCATTCTGGAATCGTGGACTGAGTGAGTGCATGGACTCCACGGGTCCCCCAGGGTGGTGCCAGTGAGAACCCCCCCGTGGGCAAAGATCCGGGGTCTCGTTTGTCTGTTGGGCAAAGATCCGTGATGGGTTGCACTTAGACTTCGCAAGTCACACTGGTTGTGCTACCGATAAGTTTATATTTCCGTTCGGAGTACATGTGTACACCACATTTGCATTGCATTCATACCATTATTACATTGCATTGCATTGTGACTTGATTTGAGATGTTTCAGTGTATATTGTGATGTTGGATTGGATTGGATATATTCAGACTTGGCACATTTGGGGATTGGATGCTTCACATATGTAATGATGGATATTTGGAATTGATCGTATTGTCTTATACTTGTTGGTTTATTTGCTTATCTGCTTTATTATCTGAATTGTATTAACTATGCTTAGTCGGCCGATGATGCCTACTAGTACTGTTGTCTATACTGACCTGCACTTGCTGCATTCTTTTAAGAATGCAGAGTACCAGGTCAGATCCACTTCCGTGACGTGTGGCTGATCGTCGCTTCAGCTTTTTCTCTAGTTTCCGGGGTGAGCATGGCCGTCTGTTGCCTTGAAGACTTTATATCTGTATGTCCTATTCTATTCAGAAACATAGACATTTTATGTATTAGTATTCCAGATTATATTATTTCCCTTTAGATGCTCTTGTGTTATTCAGACTAGACCCTGGGGGTGTTATTGTCATTCTGCACTTTTCTACTACTTATATATATATATATATATATATATATATATATATATATATATATATATATATATATATATATATATATATATATATATATATATCGTGAGACTTACGTATCTCTTCTATTCAACTGCTTGATTTCATTATTTTATGTATTTATTCATTGTTGGGTTGAGATTTGGCTTACTGAGATGGGAAGGTATGTGCTCGCGCGACTTAGGAAAAATAGGTCGTGACTAGTTGGTATCAGAGCCCTAGGTTGCTCAGTCTTTAATACCAGAGCGTGTCTAGGAGAGTCTCGTGGATCGGTACGATGAGCTCCGTACTTATCTATGAGAGCCTATAGGACATTTAGGAAATCTCACTTTCTTTCTTTCCTTCGTGCTACTTTATTCAGATTGGTATCTGAAAAGATCAAATTAGTATCTTACTCTTATATCTTCTCTCACAGATGGTGAGGACTCGAGCTACTATGGTCTGAGGTCAGGTACCAGAGCCCGCAGCTACGGCTGGCACCCGAGGGCGTGGAAGAGAGAGAGGCCGCCGGGCTTCCCCAACCAGGGGTAGAGCTCCAGCGGTAGGACTACATCGAGAGAGATCCTTGTCTCCTGAGCCCGAGGATGTGGCTCCAGCTCAGACACAACCTGAGGTTACTTCTGATTAGGCCATGCATGATACTATGGCCAGAGTATTGCTTCATCTTGATGCCCAGCAGGCGGCAGGTGATGTTACTACACCTAGCGGGGGTTCACAGATTAGGGTTGGGGCGCAGACCCTTGAGCAGGGACCTACACGGGTAGTATATCCCGCTGCAGCTATGGCTCCTCACATTAATGCGATACCCGCTCCTAATGATGAGATAAGGCCCACGGAGGGCGCTATTATGACTGCTTCTGATCAGGACCTGGTTGGGAGATTCAGGAAGTTAGAGCCGCCGAGGTTTGCTGGTACCTCGTCTGAGGATTCCTATAAGTTTATTCATGATATGCATGAGTTGATGTACTGTATGAGGATAGTGGAGACCCACGGCGTTGATTATGTGTCCTACCAGTTTCACGGCGAAGCGAAGACGTGGTGGAGGTATTTCGTGGCGTGCAGACCTGAGGGTTCCCCTCCTTTGACTTGGACTCAGTTCTACTGGGCCTTCCTTGAGAGGTACGTGCCCTGGTCTTTGAGAGAGGCTCGCAAGGAGCAGGTTTTACACCTTGAGTAGAGGGGCATGTCTCTAGAGTCCTATGTGACCCGTTTCCTTTATCTGGCCCATTATTCTACTCCGTTGATCCCTACTGAAGCTGATAGGATCAGGCATTTTTGTTGAAGGACCAGTGGCTCTCTACAGATTCCGTGTCTTCAGATGGAGTCTATGGGGGCTTCCTTTCAGTCCATTATCGAGCATGCTTCTATGGGTGAGTGCGCCAAGGCCTGTGCTTTTGGTGGTGGTGACAAGATGCCAAATCAGACCGACAATTCTGGGAGTTTTGGTTCGAGGGGCATCGGTCTGTTTTCGAGGTCACCTCAGTCCTATTCCGGTCGTCTCGTGCATTCAGCGTTACTGGCTTCCTCTAGTGAGCCACTTCGGCAGAGAGCTCCTGAGAGTTCATTCTCCAGACCAGTGGACAGGGATGCTTCATCCGAGTGTTCAGTTTCTGTGTTTCAGTATTCGACTCTCATCACCTGGTTTTTGTGTGGAGAGGTTGGGCATGTTGCTAGGAGATGTCCCCAACCCAAGCGGGATTATCAGCTGCCGAGGACTTTTGTATCATCTGGTGGTCGAGGTGAGACTTCGCAGTGAGGCGGTGCTCAGTCAGGCCGCGGTACTTCCCATGGTTTTAGAAGTGGGTCCCAGCCAGCTAGAGGTGGTTCCCAGAGTATGAGAAAGGGATCTCAGATTGGGCATGGTGGAGCCCATTGTTACTCATTTCATGGTAGGCTCAAGGTAGAGGCCTCAGATGTTGTGATCTCAAGTACTATTTATGTCCGTCATAGAGCAGTATCTGTGTTGTTTGATCCTAGATCCACTTATTCGTATGTATCTGCATTTCATGCCGTTGGTTGAGATTTGCCTTGTGATAGCATAGATATACCTGTTCATATGTCTACTCCAGTCAGAGATTCTGTGATTGTTGATCGAGTCTACCGGTCTTGTTTGGTTACTTTTATGGGGTATGACACTTGGGTAGATTTGATAATCCTTGATATGGAGGACTTTGATATTTTTTTGGGTATTTCCTGGCTTTCTCCCTATCATGCAATCTTGGACTATCACGCTAAGACAATTCCCTTAGCCATGCCAGGCATTCCTAGGCTTGAGTGAAGAGGTACTCCTAGTCCCGCCTCGAAGAAGATCATTTCCTTCCTTCGGGCGAAGAAGTTAGTAAGTAAGGGGTGTTTAGCGTATTTGGCGCATGTTCGTGATATGACTGTTACATCTCCAACCCTTGAGTCTATTCCTATTGTGAGCGAGTTCGCGGAGGTATTTTCATCGGATCTGCCGGGTATGCCACCCGATCGCGACATTGATTTTTGTATCGACTTGGACCAGGAACTCGTCCCATTTCCATCCCACCATATCAGATGGCACCTGCCGAGTTAAGGGAGCTTAACGAGCAATTGCAAGATTTATTGAGCAAGGGGTTCATTAGACCTAGCGTCTCCCCTTGGGGTGCTTCTGTGTTATTCGTGAAGAAGAAAGATGGGACCATGAGGATGTATATTGATTACCGCCAGTTGAGAAAGGTCACTATCCAGAACAATTGCCCTATACCTCGTATTGGTGATTTGTTTGACCAGCTTCAGGGTGTTTCAGTGTTTTCGAAGATCGATTTTCGTTTTGGCTATCACCAGTTGAAGATTAGGGCAAAGGATATTCCGAAGACAACATTTCAGACGAGATATGGCCACTATGAGTTTCTAGTGATGTCTTTTGGGCTTACCAATGCCCCGGCTGCATTTATGACCTTGATGAATGGCATCTTTATGCCATTTCTTGATTCCTCTGTTATTGTATTTATTGATGACATCTTGGTGTATTCCAAGAGTAGAAAGGACCATGAGAGCCATCTTCGTGCTGTTCTTGGGTTCTTGAAGAAACATAGCATGTTTGCTAAGTTTTCTAAGTGTGAGTTCTGGTTGGAGTCTGTAGCATTCTAGGGCCATATTGTGTCTAAGGATGGGATTATGGTTGATCCACAAAATATTAAGACTGTGAGGGGTTGGGCGAGGCCTACTACTGTTACTGAGATTCTTAATTTTGTGGGTTTGGCCAATTATTACCATCGCTTTGTGAAGAGTTTTGCTGCCATTGCTTCATTCTTGACCAGATTATCTCAGAAGGATGTTCCCTTCCAGTGGGCAGATGATTGTGAGGAGAGCTTTCAAAAGCTCAATCTTCTTTTGACTACAACCCCGATCCTAGCCTTACCTGTGGAAGGTAAGGATTTCGCTGTCTATTGTGATGTCTCACGTATGGGCTTGGGTACGGTGTTAATGCCGGAGGGTAGAGTGATAGCTTATGCTTCCCGTCAGTTAAAAGTTCATGAGAAGAATTACCCTACCTATTATTTGGAGTTGTTGGCCATAGTCTTCGCTTTGAAACTTTGGAGACATTATTTGTACAGTGTCCATTGTGAGGTTTTCACCAATCACCACAACCTTCAGCATGTGTTTACCTAGAGAGATCTTAATTCCAGGCAGCGCCGATGGATGGAGCTCCTGAAGGACTATGACATCTCTATTCTGTATCATCCCGGAAAGGCCAATATGGTAGCTGATGCCTTGAGTCGCAAGGTAGTGAGTATGGGGAGTTTAGCTTGATTGATTGTTTCTGAGTGTCCATTGGCCATGAAGGTTCAGACTCTGGCCAACAATTTTGTCCGTCTTGATATTTTAGCCCCGGGAAAGATTTTGGGTTGTATAGAGGCGAAGTCGTCTTTATTGGATCGGATCAGAACTCATCAGTTTGAGGATGCTCAGTCGAGCAAGATCCGAGATAGAATTTTTAGAGGTGAGGCCAAGGAGGCCATGATTGATTCTGAGGGCATTCTGAGGATTAAAGGACGCGTGTGCGTTCCTCGGGTTGGTGATCTAATTCAGTTGATCTTATCTGAGGCCCATAGCTCTCGCTATTCCATTCATCTGGGGGTGACTAAGATGTACCGTGACTTAAGACAGCACTATTGGTGGCGTTGGATGAAGAGAGATATAGTCGAGTTTGTGGATAAGTGTGGAAATTGTCAGCAGGTAAAGTATGAGCACCAGCGACCCGGTGGGGTACTTCAGAGGATGCCCATTCCCGAGTGGAAGTGGGAGAGGATCACCATGGATTTTTTCACAGATCTTCCAAAGACCCTTGGCAAGTTTGATTCTATTTGGGTGATAGTGGATCGATTGGCTAAGTCCGCTCACTTTGTTCTAGTTCAGGTTTCCTATACCGCGGAGAAGTTAGCCAAGATGTACGTTCGGGCTATTGTGAGATTGTATGGGGTCCCTATTTTTGTTGTATCTGATCAGGGTATCATTTTCACTTCCCGTTTCTAGAGGGCATTTCGTGAGGAGTTCGGTACCAGATTGGATCTTAGTACAACTTTTCATCCCCAAATCAATAGCCAGTCTGAGTGGACCATTCAGGTGCTCGAGGGCATGTTGAGAGCATGTGTTATTGATTTTGGTGGGCATTGGAATCAGGACTTTCCCTTGGTAGAGTTTGCGAACAATAACAGCTATCATTCAAGTATTGATATGGCGCTTTTTGAGGCTTTGTATGGTAGGAGATGTAGGTCTCCGATTGGTTGGTTTGATGGGTTCGAGGCTCGGCCTTGGAGTACAAATTTGCTGAGAGAGTCCCTTGATAGAGTGAGAGTTATTTAGGCCAAGGTTTTGGCAGCTCAGAGTCGGCAAAAGATGTATGCGAATTGGAAGGTCCGGGATTTGAAGTTTGCTATTGGTGACCAGGTTCCGTTGAAGGTTGCACCCATGAAGGGTGTTATGAGGTTTGGTAAAAGGGGCAAGTTGATCCCCAGATATATTGATCCATTTGAGATTGTGGACTGTATCGGTGATGTATCTTATGAGTTGGCATTGCCGCCAGGCTTGGTGGGAATTCATCCGATTTTTATGTTTCGATGCTAAAGAGTACCATGCCGACGGTACCTACATTGTTCATTGGGATTCTATATGGCTTGATGAGAATTTGACTTATGAGGAGGAGCCTATCGCGATCTTGGATAGGCAGGTTCGAAAGTTGAGGTCAAAGGAGACTGCTTCTGTGAGGGTGCAATGGAAACACCGTCCTATTGAAGAGGCTACTTGGGAGACCGAGTGTGACATGCGTAGCCGATATCCTCACTTATTTACTGATTCAGGTATTTACCTGTTTTCCTTCCTTTCTACGGTTCAATTGGTATTTGATGTAATGACCCGTTTGGTCGTTATAGTCTTTTCGGCATTTTTTCCTGATCCCGAGCATTGACTAGCTTATTTTTTACCCGAGGGGACCGTTGGCACACTTCCCGAGGTGTCTAGACCGGATTCGAGCAACCTTTGTGAAAAATAGGCTTAAAGTGAAAAATGATTGACCCGAAGTTGACTTTTGGGTAAACAAACCTTTTTTGAAATTTCATCAATTCCGAGAGGTCAGGATGGTTGTTTAGAACTTGAGTGTGTATTTGGTTCGGTTCCTAATGCACTCGGATGCATTTTGGGACTTTAGTTGGGAAATTAGAATTAAGGCATCGGGCGTTGACTCGGTCAATTAGACCTCCGTTGGGAATTTCGAGGCCACGGGCGTGTCCGTAGCGCTTTTTTATGTGTGTCTATGTGTTATGGTATGTGAGCAAATGGCCTCAAAAACTAGTCAGAAAATCGGATCAAATTGTGAAATTTGAGAAGTTTTCTGGTGTCTGGCGCCCGCTTTGGCAGCACCAGCACCGCGGCAGCAGTACCGCGTGAGTGGTAACCCTTCCACCGTAGCGGTCCAAGTATTTTAGGCTTGACTGCCGAAGCGGCGCCGCTGGTGCGGTCCCAGTGCCGCTACAGCCGATGACGGGTAGTTTGTTAAGTTAATGAAGTGATAAAAGCCCTTAGACCCTCATTATTTCGCATATCTATATTTGAGCTTAAGGGAACAGTTCTTAGAGATATTTGGAGAAGATTCTTGGAGGTAAATCTTGCTTATTCCTTTACTCTGCCTTAAATCATAATCATCTTAGATTCCCCCCTTCCCTTTAATAACCCCTTAGTAATGGAAGTTGAAAGAGGGTTTTGATGAATAATTTCTCTAGGCTTGATAATGATAAATTGATGATGTTTATGTTGGATTTTGATGAATCTAAGCATATTAATCATATATCTTGCATTCCCAATGTTGAATTTCGGAATCAAGGAATTAGGGTTCATACCCAATTTGGGGGTTTTGCTTGCAATTAGAAATTGGGCTAATCCTTGGGTTAAATCAGCAATTAGTGGTTAGGTTATGATCACTTAGTGCTTAATTTGATATTTTTCTTTCGCATTTCCCGTTTTTCCCTTGTGGGCTCGTTTCCCTAAATTCTAGGGATAGAATTGACCTAATTTGAATAGTAGCAATATTAGTATCGTTTTTCATGATTTCTAATCTAGAATTCGATTATGCTTAGACTACTTTGGTTCTGAGGTTCAGCGGAAGGGCAAGGCAAAGGAGTAAGTTGTTGGTGTTGCGGTTCACCTATCTAGGTAGGTTACGGCTTACCTTTGGTGAGATTTCGTATGGCGAAGCACGTATTTAGATTTTATTGTCGGAGATAGCATGTGAACCTTCGAGTATGAAGTCAGGTTGGATATTGCCCTAGATTGGGCCCTGTTGTGTGTTTGGACTAGCCATCTCGTTATGTATGATATTGGTTGTTCTATTGTGCCGGCTTGATGCCATGAGTCGTTGGTAGATATTGGATTCTATTTTATCATCTTGATTATCATATTGTAGCACCCCCTTTTTGGGAGGATGCCACCTACGAAACAAAAGCAAATTTCATACCTCAACGTTCAGAATAAATTTAATTAATAAGATTTTCACAATAATTTAGTAGCGAAAATAGGCCCATGTGAACAAGTTTCAAAAGTGCATACCTTAGTGTGTCATATGGATTATGTACAAGTCCCCCAACATATGCAAAATGAACATGCTTATGCAAATGTGATCTTCTTCTAAGCTTCCAAATAGTCTACCTCAATTGGCCATCCTTAAGTCTCCCTCGGAGCATCACCTATGATAGTAACAAACTATCGCTAAGCATAAAGCTTAGTGGTACATAAACGCAACTAACATTTCATATCAAAAAGAGAAGCAGGCTATGTAAGGAGCACATAATAAATTCTGGGAATAAGCTTGTCAAAATCTTCATAAAGTACATAACGAAAGTACAATGGTTTCAAGGAAATGAAATATCAAACAAGAACTAAATGAAGGTACAATTCTTTCGAGAACGTAAATATCATATATTAAAATAGTTCAAGATATCATTATTCAAAATCTCACGTATCAAGAAGCTTTCCAAAGCAATTCCAAGAATTTCCACCATTTGGTTAATTTAATAGTGAGCTATGAATCAAATATAAGTGCAAGAAGTAAGTTCAAGACATAAGCTCATCCGAGTTATAGACAAGTACTTAATCAGTGTACGACACTTCAAAAGAGTCACCAAACCATAAGATATTTCAAGATACTAATATTTCAAATACTAAGTGTCAGGAAGCCTTCGAAGTTTCAAATACCAAGTTTCAAGAATGCTTTCGAAGCTTCAAATACCAAGTGTCAAAAGACTGTCGAAGCTAATTCACGAAACATCATTCAGTTAGTTAATTTCGCCCAACACATACTTCATGCCATCACATCAAGCACTATCAAATATCAAGAAGGACCCAAGCCCCTATCAAGATGGACCAAAGCCCATATCAAGAAGGACCGAAGCCCATATCGAGAAGGACCGAAGCCCATATCAAGAAGGACCGAAGCCCATATCAAGAAGGACTGAAGCCCATATCAAGAAGGATCGTCATCCAATAAACAAGAGAATCATGCGCCATGTTGAAAGTGGCTTTCCACTCATACTCGAGAATGGACAAAAGTCCATCATCAAGACGAAATGCAAATCCAAAGTCAAGATGGGCAAGATCCGAAATCAAGAAGGGTCGTCACCCCATAATCAAGAGTGTAATAACGCTCAAGCAATCCGTATATGTGGGCGAATTAAGTCGTCTTACAAAAACGCTTCATATAACACCAATGTGATTTTAGCATACTCATAACTCAATTTACAAAATCATACTCTCAATGATCATGTTATCATATTGATGTCTCTCGAGATATTCTTCACAACCCACAAAGCAAGTAAACTATCCAAATAGCAACAAAATCAATATGCCAACAATTTAAAGTAGATATTATTTCACCAATATTCAAGCTTCTCACAATATATCAAACCAAATTAATCGAGAGCGGAGTTAAAGTTTAGGTGCAAACCATGGAGCTTTAGAGCTTCTAAAGCTCAAACAAACATCAAGAAGTTATAAATCCCAAGGCAGCGATCAAGTAGATATGTCGACTTCCTTAGCCAATTTCCCTTAGCTTATACAAGAGTATATATATGCCTTAACACACAATAAAATGTGTAATTATGTTCAATAGTTTCAGCACACCAAAACTACCAATGATATCGGTGAAAATCACCTTAAACTAGCAAAACAGGAATTCCGGACAGTACTACTGTCTTGTACTGTCGCTCAGTTTCAAAGGGTTCAGGGAAAAATAGAATTTGTGGCCTTCATAAAAGTTGTAGATATCTGTCTTGGGATTTCAGAGAAATTCGAATCACTCCAATAGCAATTTTGTACAAAAAGATATGCTCAAAATACTAACAGCAGTACATGCAGGGTTTGCAAAGCAAAATCTGGGCAGCACCTGCCCTGTACTTCCTCTCCCCTTTTCAAGTAAATACAAGCAAAACTGGGTTTTGAAGCCTGAACGAAAGTTGTAGGGCTATGAAATAGATTTCTAGAACATCTTGAATCGCTTAAAACGGAGCTTTATGCAAGGAAATATGCTAAAAATACTAACAGCAGTCCAGTCCAAAAACGGGTTTGTAGCTTACCTCAATCGTGCAGAGTTGTTTGGGGCTCGACCAAGGAAAGTCTTGATGATTGATTTAGTGGATGAATATTATGAGAGAAGAGAGGTTTTGGTGTCTTGTTTCCTTGGGGAAAACGAAATTTATGGAGGTGGAGAGGATAAGAGACAAAAGGGTATGGATCTTCCTTCATAAGATTGAAAGAAAATAATAGAATAAAAAGGGTGTGTATCTTACTTGATAAGATTGAAAGAAAATAATGAAATAAAATAAAAAGGCTTCCCACTTTTACAAATATCTATCTAATCCATCGAATAAATTACTAAGATAATAATAGGAGTATCTTACATACTACGCCATAACTTTTCAAACAAGTTTCACATGTCGTCAAGTTCACATTCAGGAAGTACGACATAAAATATATCCTTACTATCAAGTTGTGGTCAATCGAAAATTCAAGTGTTAGTTTAAAAATTTCGGGGTGTTACACATATAGTTGGCATACCCATTATTGGTACTTGTACTTGGATATATTGTTGGCGTACGCACTGTTGGTACTTGTGATTTGGTTATATTATTGGCATACCCACTGGTGGTATTTGTGATTCAGATATATTGTTGGCGTACCCATTGTTGGTACTTGTGATATTGAGCATGATTATTGATGTGATTCATGCATTGCACGCACTCTCATTTTGTGATACACTGTTGAGATATTGATCATTTTTGATGAAATACTTAATGAGCTAGGCTCAGTTTTACTCGAGTGACGTGAGAGTCCGATATCCGATTTTCATCCCGGAATCGTGGATTGATACTTGATGAAACTCCTTTACTTGAGTGACGTGAGAGTCCGATGTCCGATGTTCATTAAGGAATCGTGGATTGAGTGTGTGCATGGACTGTGCGGGTCCCCAGGGTGGTGCCGGTGAGAACCCCCCATGGGCAAAGATCCGAGGTCCCGTCTGTCTGTTGGGCAAAGATCCGGGACGGGTGGCACTTAGACTTCGCGAGTCACATAGGGTTGTGCTACCGAGACGTCAATATTTCCGGCTGGAGTACATGTGTACACCGCATTTGCATGGCATTGCATGGCATTCATACCATTATTGTATTGGATTGCATTTTGACTTGACTTGAGATGTTTCGATGTATATTGTGATATTGGATTGGATTGGATATATTCAGACTTAGCACATTTGGGGATTAAATGCTTTACATAGGTGATGATGGATATTTGGAATTGATCGTATTGTCTTATACTTGTTGGTTTATTTGCTTATTTGCTTTATTATCTGAATTGTGTTAACTATGCTTAGTTGGCTGATGATGCCTACCAGTACTATTGTCTGTACTGACCTGCACTTGCTGCATTCTTTTATGAATGCAGAGTACCAGATCGGATCCACTTCCGTGATGCGTGGCTGATCATCGCTTCATTTTTCTCTCGAGTTTCTAGGGCGAGCATGGTCGTCCGCTGCCTTGAATACTTTCTATCATTATGTCCTATTCTATTCAGAGACATAGACATTTTACATAGTAGTATTCCAGGTTGTATTATTTCCCTTTAGATGCTCTTGTGTTATTCAGACTAAACCCTGGGGTGTTATTGTCATTTCACACTTTTCTACTACTTATATATATATATATATATATATATATATATATATATATATATATATATATATTTTGTGATACTTACATATCTCTTCTGTTCCATTGCTTGATTTCATTATTTTATGTATTTATTCATTGTTGGGTTGAGGGCTTACTTACCGAGGTGGGAAGGTAAGTGCCCGCGCAACTTAGGCAAAATAGGTCGTGACAATGAGCTTCAATGAATTAACAAATGGACTTAACACAACCCTTTATATACTTATATTATAAAAAGGAGGCTACTCCACTTACTTTCTTATATAATAAAAACCTATAAGAACAAAACTCATATCATTAGGACTAAAGTAGTAGTGACTCTACTAGAGAGAAATCATGAGTGTGTCTTGGTTCGAAAATGAAGCGAGTTGAGCACTTATACAGATTTTTTTAAACCAAAACCCCCCTTTCCTAAGGGTACATTTTGCCAAAATTTTAAATTTATGATAAGCATGACATTTTGCGATAAAGTAAACCTTTTAATCAAATAATCACATTAATTACACGTTAAAGCTCGTAGGTCAGCCGTATTCTATGGATCCTTAACACTAGGGTGCTTAAAACCTTCCCTAGGGGATCACGAGAACCCTTATCTCGAAGTCTAGTCTAAAAAGATTTTTTGTCTTGTTTGAATAAACCCTTTTTACCCATTTTCCTAATTTTCCTTTAATAAATTAGGTGGCGACTCAAAAAATACATAATCTAATTATTGCACCAACAATATCTTAGAAGCTTTTATGCACCCACGTAAAAGTGAACCTTAACAAATGGTGACTCTGCTGGAGATTTTTCTAGGTTCTAACCATAAGGATTTCAATATAATGTGATTTAAATTATAATTATTTGCTTAAGTGTTTACGTTTTTGCAATTATAAACTGTCATTCATTTCATATCATAAATTCCGCCACTCTTAGAAAAAAACATGGTTTCAAAGGGGATACACGGGCTCACGGTCTAGCCTTCATGAAAAAACCCAAAACACCCTTGTTTCGAACACGTTGAATGCGATGTTGGTGTGCGGTCACCCAACAACCGACAACGGTTCACCCCGAGTGGTCCATTCGAGTCCAAGGCCAATTCGAAAAACCCACTCTTGCATAAGCCTTGGTTAGAACTAAGCCAAATCCAAAGATGAACTAGATTGGGTTTGGATATTTGGGACGTATCTAAACCCGTTAAGAAGACTACCCCGTGTCAAGTACGGTCCATGACTCGAAAACACCGCATCTCATTTATATGCTAATTGGAAACATGTAATGTGCTTATGTGCTAAACCATTGCCTTTTGTTGGGGGGGGGGGGGGGGGAGGTGGGAGAATTAACCATAGCTTTATTTTTGTAGGTGTCTATCTACTTTCAATTTGATATGGTTATTAACACACCGAACTTGCTACATATATGGTGGAGCCAATTGATTCAAGAAGAAAGAAAGGGTATTTCTTTCCATCTGGGAAACCTAACCTCTATAATGACAATGAAGGGTTGTAAGGAGCTAATAAAGGTAATCATCGGGTTTTAGGACCGGGATAGAATGGTTTTCATCTCTGGGGATAATGTGGAAATGGCCCCGACTTTGGAGGAATTGAAGGATGTCTTAACCAGTGTAGGATTGGGCTTAAAAAGAAGGAAGAAACCCAACAAAAATGTCCTAATCCCAGAAAATCCTACCTACCCCTAAATACTCAAAATACTTTCCCTATCCCATGCCAATTGGGCACATGGCCCAACTATCCCCTTTAGAGAGTTGTACAACGGTTCGGTAACCCGAGCGAATTCGAAACCTATGCCAAATGGTTAGCCACCTAACCCCTGGCCTTTGCCATTAGCTTCTTGGGACTTATGGCCTTCCCCAAAGATTGGTCTTTAGCCATAGATATCCGAGTCATCACAGTCACCTATGCCATCTTATACGGCATAACCCGTCAAGAAAACACCAAATATTTTAACCTAACCGCCATCATCCTAGCTGATATGTACCATGCCTAAGCCTTTTTAGAAACCACTATAAATACTTCTAAGAGTGCAACCTACTCCCAAAATGGTGGATCCTCAAACACATGACCAAAGTCGGGGGTAACTAATACTTGAGTAAGCCGGCAAAAAAGGATGGCCTCTTTAACTTCTGTCCGAAATTTGGGGATCAGACCAAGCGGAGTTGGACCTTCATTTTTTCTAGACTTAAGGAAGAGGGTGTTCAATAGATGTTTGATGACTTCGTGTCAGACACGGTTGTAGTCAAGGGTAGAAAGTGTCTGTTCTTGCCGCTTATGGGAATTCAAGGGATTCGCCCTTATGCACCTTCTACAGTCTTGAGGCAGTTTGGGAGGACCCAAATAGTAACCCAAGTTGCGAACATGGGGATTTCATCATTGACTATGACGGGGATAGTACTTCGAGAGCCGGGGATTGCATGCGTGAGTGAAACGGTCGCACGACTTGGGGTCCCGACACCTTAGCTCATAATAGGTTTCATCCGGGTTGTGAGGAGGAATATAAATATTGGCAAAGGGCCAACTTACAGGGCACTCTCCCTCCTAGCCCTATCCTTTACAGGCGTGTGCAAGATAAAGACTCCAAGGCTGAGATCTAAGCCCGTCTAAGTCAAAGGAGAGCCAATAAAGGGATGCTAAATATTTGGAAAAGATTGAGCAAGATCAATCTACAATATCAAGCTTGAGACGCGAGTTGGAATTCACCCATGACTGCCTGATTGAGCTCGATGACCGGATGAAAAAGACCTTGGATGACATTGCTCCAATAATCTTCACAGAGAAGAGTTTCTTAATGGACGTTGTATTGACATAGGCCCACCACCACATCCAGACTATTCTCCAGATGGCAAAGAAAGGAAGGACTGATCGAGCCTCATCATCGGCTACGGGAGGACATTTCTGCGGTTTTACTTTACGTATTTGTCTCTACTTTATCCTTTTGTACCCCTTCGGGAAGGAATATTATTATTAATGATTTTTTTTTATTATGGGGCAATGGTTTAGTACAAATGGCAGATTTATGTTTCAAGCAATTAGAAACCTTAGGAATGCGAGTAATATATCTTTTAACATGTTTTTTGTTTGTTTTATATGCTTCGTATAAATGCTTGATTGATCTCGGGTACCGACCACTACCAAAAGAAAAATAAAGAAATACACCAAAATAGTTACAAGCTCATACTAACCTTAGTTACATTTCCCCAAAAAGGTCTGAATGGATGCCATGAACACCAAGGAACATGCTACATCAAAATAAAGATTCGAAACCTGGAAAGGAAAATTCGAGCTGTTAGGGCCAAGATCAAAGAGGCCGATGAGTTGATGGACTCGGCGGAGAGCCCGCTCAAAGAGACTACTGAGATAAAGTGTCATCTTAAGAGCATCTCGGACAAAGAAAAATAAATACCGCCTGGGTACGTACCCCTATTCGAGGGACAAGGAGACGAAGATCATGAAGCAGAATCTGGTCCGCTAGAACCCACTTGGCCATCAAGAGAGGCCGCCTCCATTGCTTTCGTAAATCAAGAGGGAGAACCTGAGGTAAAAATAGAGTTTGTCCGCCCGGCATCGCCAACTTAGTGGGCAACTGTCACAACCCAGCTAGGGGCCATGACGGGAACCCGGAGCTGGCTACCGAGCACCACTCACAATTCTATATATCATACCCAACCTAGATATATATCATTCTCAAGATAAAACTCTTCATCAGATGGTCATTAACATTTACAAAATATATATATATATATATATATATATATATATATATATATATATATATATATATATATATATATATATATATATATATATATATATATACACATCAGCCCACGAAGCTACCAAAATGATATACAAAGCATACGCTAGTGTATTCATGAGACATCTACTACCCACGCATACGTATCTACGAGCATCTACTAGAGTACTGAGACATAAGGACGGTACAGGACCCCGTCATACCCAAATATGTACACAAAGGAATGCATCAATAATATGCACCTCCGGAGCAGTGGAGTGCTCCTGTGTAGCTGCTGATAGACTCCTATGAATCCGTACCGCCTCCCTGTCTACTTGTGGGCATGAACACAGCATCCATAAAAAGAAAGGATGTCAATACGAACAATGTACTGAGTATGTAAGGCATACATAATAACATGATAAATGGATGCAAGAATATAAGATAAAGGGATAACCTGTAACTGATTGCCTCTTAAGGCGGAGACATGCATGCCAACAAATATAACTATCACATCATATCATATAAGTATATGTAACTGCCCGACCATATAGGTACGGTGTGATCATTATTAGCCCGTATCCGGGCCTCCCACGTTCGGGGTAAACATCTCAAACCTCCCACTAGTGGTGTCTGCCCGGCCATATAGGTACAGTGTAATTATCGTCATAGCTTCCCACTACGCCTATCGTAGTGGTGTCTGCCCAACCAACTAGGCGCGGTGTATTCTTACATATACATAATCTAAAGCATGGATGAGAGCTCAAGTAAAAGCTTTAACGTTATCGGAGTGACATAAGGTCGGGAGCCTCCGATTACATTATGGAATGACTCTCATCGCCACCTTGAAGGATCTAACATCATAAGGTGAGGTATCAACAAGAAATGACATCAATGGAATCATAAGGATAAGAATATCAAGCTCTTCATAGAATCATTATCATCATCATCATTTTCATAGAACATATCTCATTTCTAGTTCATAAAAAGCTCTTGAGAATCTCTAACTTTTATCTTTTAGAATGTAAGAAGATCATGGGAATGTAAGAAAGGAGTCACATAATAAGAGTCATGCCTTTGAAGGAAAGGGACTAGCCTTGCATACCTTTACGTCTCTCTAACTATTCTGAGTAAACGCTTCCTTCCAAGTTCACGATTCTACATCCAAAAGAATTCATACTAAGGTTAGATAACCAGAAACATACTTGGAGCTAAGCTAAGGCGACTAAGGGCTAACGAAAATTGGGCAGCACTTCCTTTGTTTCTACAACTTTCTCCATATACTATAACATCTCCCAGACATCAATAACAACATCCATAATATCATAATCAATAAACTTTGTTAAGCTAGACATTATTCAATTCTCAACATTCCCTATCAAAATCATTCATAACCCTAACTATTGCGCCATACTGTATTCCTTCTCATACAATGCTTCTACAAAATCATTAATATCATTCATAACAAGATTATACCCATAACATGTCAAAAACTATCATTCAAGTTAAATCACTATTCAAGAATATCACTATTTCCATATTTGAACTCCATACTCTACTTTCTTCCATAATCCAAGTCTTTTAACCACTCAACATTCTCAATAACATGAAATGAATATAAAACGCACCTATTATGATGTAGGAATGAGCTTTGGATGGCAATACTTTACTTGGAGAGAAACCCAACTTTAATCCCAAAGAGATGCTTGGCTTCTAGCAACCTTAATGAACATCCAAACACTTGATTTCCTTGATTATTGGTGTTTGATCTTTGATTTCCCTTGGATTGTGATGATATGATGAGAGAAATATTCTCGAGCCTTCAAGACTTTGAGAGAAAATGAAATCTAAAATTTTTGGACAAGGGTCGTCTATTTATAGTTGAACCAGAAAATTCCAGAGAGGCGGTTTGTCGGTCGAGTCGCCGGCCCGTCGTCGTATCGACGGTCCGTTGACTTACACCTGTAATTCCCTGATTGTAGAAACATTTTAACGATTAGGTCAACGGTCCCGTCGACGTGTCGACGGTCCATCAACTTGGTCCGTCGTCTGGCGCCTGCAGGTCTCAGTTTGCAGAAACATTTTGACAGTGCACAGTGACTGTCCGTCGACATGTCGATGGCCCGTTGGCACTGACTGGTGTCTGCAGGATTCCCTGAATCCGTTCAGATTGTGTCAATTTGATTTGTTCAACTTCTAACCCCGTAAATCACCTGGAATACCTGCTGGTACATTTATATTCGGGGTAAGATATTCTCTACCTTAACTTTCTCCAACAAGCTTTCTTCTCTCTCCTCAAATGTCTTTGGAATCTTAATTAGAATCGTTAAGCATCCCTTCTTACTTGTAGGGACATCATATACATCTTAACTCACGTTAGCCTATTTACCGCACAACAACATGAAATTTTTCGAGGTGTAACACTATCCCTCCCCTCTAAGAAACATTCGTCCTCGAATGTTAAGTTTTCGAGAATTCTGCAGAAATTTCGTCAAAGTTTTCCCTTTAATATGGCGCTACCATCCTGTCACAACAACCCACAATAGCATCGCCTCACAGGGCTACAGCACAATGGCAAGAAAATACGACCAGCAATCCACCAAAAGCATTAAAAGAAAGTATTACATACCTTATGATAATGGCGTCTCGTATTGAATCTCTTCCGGGGGTGGAAACAATTGCGGATACTTAGACTTCATGTCTTCCTCCTCTTCCCAAGTCATTTCCTCTCGGCTATTGTTTCTCCACAAGACCTTAACCGAGGCTACCTATTTATTTCTAAGTTTCCGTACTTGTCTATCTAGTATGGCAATGGGTACCTCTTCATAAACTAACTTCTTCGTAACTTGAACATCATCTACTGGCACGATTCTAGTAGGATCTATGATACACTTACGGAGCATCGATACATGCAAGATTGGATGGACTGATTCAAGTTCTGGAGGTAAGTCCAGTTCATAAGCTACTTGGCCTATCTTGCGGACTACCTTATAAGGTCCAATATATCGAGAACTCAATTTTCTCTTTTTGCCAAATCTCATCACGCCCTTCATCGGTGACACTTTTAGGAATACCCAATCATTGATTAGAAATTCTAGTTTTCGTCAGCGATTGTCTGCATAACATTTTTGGCGACTTTGGGCTTTCAACAATCGGTCTCTAATAAGCTTGATCTTTTCCACCGTTTGCTGAATCAATTATGGACCTATCAGTTGTGTCTCTCCTACTTCAAACCACCTAATTGGCGATCTACACTTCCTCCCATATAGAGCTTCATACAAGGCCATCTGAATACTGGAGTGATAAATATTATTATAGGCAAATTCAATCAGTGGCAAATGATCATCCCAATTTTCTCTGAAATCTAATATACATGCCCGCAACATGTCTTTTATGGTCTGAATAGTGCGTTCGGCTTGCCCATCAGTTTGGGGGTGAAATGTCGTGCTAAGCCTCACTTGAGTACCCAAACCTTCTTGGAAAGACTTCCAGAAGTTAGCTGTAAATTGTGCTCCTCTGTTAGTAATAATAGACACAGGGACACCATGAAGCCGCGCTACTTCTTTAAGGTACAACTTTGCATAATCTTCTGCCACATAGGTAGTTCTGACTGGTAGCTAGAAAATGAGCCGACTTCGTGAGTCTATCAACAATTACCCATATGGAGTCATACTTGCACTAGGAACGAGGAAAACCTACAATGAAATCCATGTTGACCATTTCCCATTTGCAGGTTGGAATTTCCATGGCTTGCAATAATCCTCTTGGGCTTCTGATAGTCAATCTTCACTTGTTGGCAATTAGGACACTGGGCTACAAATTCTGCTATATCCTTCTTCATTCCATCCCACCAATATATTGACTTAAGATCGTGATACATCTTTGTCTCTCCTGGGTGAATGGAATACCGAGAGTAATGAGCTTCTTCTAGAATCTGACGATGTAATCCTGCCACATCTGACACACACAGCCTGCCTCGATACCTAAGAACTCCATCTGTAGAAGCCTCAAATGGCGACTTCTCTTTCTCCGAAAATATATCTCTATAGTGACTTAACTGAAGATCTTCATATTAGCGCTCTCACACCTCCATATCTAAGGATGAAACAACTGAGTTGTGAATGCCAATTCCTGTATTACCTGAATCAATTAAACGGACTCCTAGGCTAGTTAGCTGGTGAAGCTCGCGGATTAATTCCTTCTTCTCTGGTTAAGCATCACATAAGCTGCCCATAGATTTGCGTCTAAGAGCATCAGCCACCACATTTGCTTTTCCAGGATCATATAAAATACTCAAATCATAATCTTTCAATAGTTCTAACTACCGCCTCTGTCGTAGATTAACTCCTTCTCCGTAAAAATATATTGGAGACACTTGTGATCTGTATAAATATCAACATGTACACCGTACAAGTAATGTCTCCACATTTTTAGCGCATGAATAATCGCAGCCAATTCAAGATCATGGGTCGGGTAATTCTTCTCATGTTTCCTCAACTGCCTGGAAGCATAGGAAATGACTCTACCGTGCTGCATCAACGCATATCCCAATCCGACACCGAAGGCATCACAATAAAAAACATACCCATATGGTCCTTCTGAAAGTGTCAGGACTGGAGCTGAAGTGAATCTATCTTTTAATTTTTGAAAACTGCACTCGCAATCATCAGTCCACTAACATTTTGCTAGTTTTTGAGTTAGCTTCGTTAATGGTGCTGAAATAGAAGAGAACCCTTCCACAAATATTCTATAATAGCATGCTAATCCCAAAAAGCTACTGTCACGCCCCAAAACCCACCATAGACGTGACCGGCATCCGACGTCATGAACAACATCGGAAGAACCTAAATGATGCAATAATAACACTTGAACCCGCCAGGTTCAACATTCGCCTCTAACAGTTTAATAAATTAATGCAAACAGATCATGAATATAAGAGTTAAATCAGTGAAAGTCTTTATAATTTAAATAATTCAACCAAAGCATGATAGTGTGCCTGAAAGAGTTAAACAACAACTCTTCTTCTACCCACATTCGAATGTATACTAAGGAGCTTCTAAGAATAAGGAATAAATGTCTAACTCATCGAGACGCAGCACGGAAACTAATATAAATAAATGGAATTAAATAAGTAGGGTGTCCCACGAATGAATGTGTGGGCTCACCCAATCAGCAGCAACTGCAAGTCCTTCCTAAACTCCCGGAGTATCAAGAACCTGCTCTTCACCGTTACCTAACATACCATAAAAAACAACAATGGTATGCGTGAGTACTTCGTACTCAGTGTGTGCCTCGGGGACAATGAGTAATAAGAAAATAAAGTACATAATACATAAAGAAATTAGTCTTACAAGTTAGGTGAGAACGATGTAAGAATAGTTATTCAGTTTATGTATCTCAATAATAAGTATCAAAACCCATTTATAAAGCCTCTTGTCATGTTACAACTTCAAATATGCCTTTTTAATCAATTATGATAGTCATCAACAATTCCATAAGAGAATAAGAATGTCACACATACCAATATAGGCCCAAGAATCAACCATATCGCGCATAGCGCACCGCACCGGAACATATAATTCTCAGTGGCTATCCTTCCTCCCGAATAGCTAGGCATAAATCACACCCCGGGTAACGAACCCAGCGGTGGCCACTCTTCCTCCCGAATGGATAGGCAATGACACACTAGGATCCATAGTGGCTACCCTTCTTCCCGAGTAGCTAGGCAAAACATAACAACAAAGTTCATATCATAAAAGCCGATTCATAATTTGTCTCAAGTAGTCACACCATCAAATAGCATTAAAGCTCATTATGGCATTACGAAAATTCATAATTTCATAGATAATCATGAAAATGTTTCCACTTCTTTAAACAAGATTCCTTTGTCTTAGTTTCTTTGTAAAGTCATCCATAACAACAATTAACCATCATCACTGATCATCTCTTATAGAAGAAAACGATTATGATTCCATATACGTATATAGAGGATAATACAATCAAGGTTTAATGTGGGCTTGTCCCCTTACGCACACCAACCACAAGCAAAGACATGAATTAGGGTTTTGCATGAAGAGTTCACCTTTTTATTCAATAAAGAACCTTTGAGAAGAAAACATATATCCATAATAAGGTTTTTAAAAGGGAGACATACCTTAGTGTGTTAAACAAAGTTTAACAATTCACTTTCCTAGTGAAGAACACCCAAACCCTAGCTTGAATCACTTTAGGAAGAATTTTGTTTCAAACCCTAGGTTTTAGTCATAAGAATCATGTTAAGAATCATGAGTTTGTTGTAAGGATTGATAATCAATGATTGAGATGTTCTTACCTTAGTGTTGGAGCCCAAGAGAGATATTTTCGTCCTTAGGGTTTTTGAGAGTGAAAAGACTGGAAGAAAAATTAAAATTTTGCAACTTATATAATTTCATCCTGGCAAGCACAAAGGACGGTACAAAGGACGGAGCGTCGAACAGAACGACGGAGCGTCGATCTGCTCCGTCGAATGGTCTTTGTGCTAGGTCAATTCGACGGTACAAACGACAGAGCGTCGATCTGCTCCGTCAAAGTCATGAAATTTCCAGTGAGCAACTTTGTTTTCCTCACAATCGATGGTGCAAAAGACGGAGCATCGAATAGAACGACGGTACAAAGGACGACCGTCAAACCTCCTTTTCGTGAAACTGTAGAGACTTTTCATTTTGACCATCTTCTCTTGGGTCTTTAGCCTAAAGTCATGCACGTAACCCAACATATAAGGTTCCAAAGAACTCATAGAATGCTTTCGCACTCTATACGGATTTACGGGATGTTACATTATCCCCCCCCCCCCCCCCCCCCCTTAAGATTCATTCGCCCTCGAATGAGAATAATAGATTAGAAAAGAATTCACTAAACCACAAGTTGCTTCCAACAAACAGAATGATTCATCCATGAGTAATTTAAAATGCAAGCTCATACCTGCCATTGGGAACAAGTGGGGATATCTCTTCTTCATGTCCTCCTCCGCTTCCCAAGTAGCTTCCTCAGTATTATGGTTTCGCCACAACACTTTAACCGATGCCACATCCTTCGTCCTCAACCTTCTAACTTGACGATCTAGAATCTGAACCGGTTTTTATTCATAGGTTAACCCTTCATTAATTTCAATCTCTTCATGGTTCAACATATGGGAAGGATCAAGTTTGTACAACCTCAACATCGAAACGTGAAACACAGGATGCACCATGGCCATATCAGATGGTAACTTCAACTCATAAGCCACAGTCTCAATTTTCCTAACAATCTCGTAAGGGCTAATAAAACGAGGACTAAGTTTCCTCTTTTTACCAAAATGCATTACTCCCTTCATCAGCAATACTTTCAAGAACACTTTGTCACTAACAAAAAACTCCAGCTCACGCCGCCTCATATCCGTATAGGACTTCTGTCTACTCTAAGCTGTCTTGAGTCGTTGCACAATAAGATTAACCTTCTCAATTGCTTCATGAACTGAATCCGGACCCAAAAATTCCACTTCGGTTGGTTCAAACAAACCAATTGGAGATCGACAACGCCTCCCATAAAGAGCCTCATAAGGAGCCATTTGAATCCTAGCTTGATAGCTATTGTTGTAAGCGAATTCCACCAGAGGTAGGTGTTCATCCCAACTTCCTCCAAAATTGATTGCACAAGCTCGTAGCATATTTTCCAAAGTCTGAATAGTTCTCTCTGCCTGCCCGTCAGTTTAAGGATGAAAGGCAGTGCTTAATTTCACTCTAGTTCCCAACCCTTCCTGAAAGGATGTCCAAAAATGAGTCGTAAATTGCGTACCTCTATCAGATATAATCGATGTCGGAACACCATGAAATCTAACTGTCTCTTTTAGATATAACTTGGCGTACTCTGTTGCAGTATATGACGTCTTCATAGGGAGAAAATGGACAGACTTTGTGAGTCTATCCACGATAACCCAAATCGAGTCAAACTTGGCCTTTGTGCTGGGTAACCCCACAACAAAATCCATATTGATCTCCTCCCACTTCCACTGCGGAATCTCGATATTCTGAGCCAGGCCTCCAGGCCTTTGATGTTCAGCCTTCACCTGTTGACAGTTTAAACACTTAGCCACAAAGTTAGAAATATCAACCTTCATGCTCTTCCACCAATAGTGTTGTTTCAAATCCTTATACATTTTGGTGGATCCCGGATGAACCGAATACTTGGAAATATGAGCTTCCATCATTAATTCTTGTCGAAGACCATCAGCATCAGGAACACACAATCGTCCTTGCAACCGCAGAACACTATCACCAGTACCAACAGTAAATGAAGTGTACTCACCCCTTTCCACTCCATCTCTCAGCTTTGCCAAAAGTTCATCATCATATTGCTTGGATTTTATCCTTTCCACCATGTCAGACCGTGACGGCGTGATTCCCACTAACTCTCCATCTTTGGTTTCATCAAGTCTGACCCCAAGACTAGCAAGTCTTCAAATTTCCTTCCCCATGGGCATGTCATGTGCACGCAAATAAGCCAACGTGCCCATAGATTTTCTACTCAAAGCATCAGCAACCACATTAGCCTTACCAGGATGTACAGGATATTCAAGTCGTAATCTTTCAACAACTCCAACCACCTCCTCTGCCTGAGATTCAACTCTCGCTGCTTGAAGATATATTGCAGACTCTTGTGATCAGTAAAAACATCACAATGCTCACCATACAGATAATGACGCCAAATTTTCAAAGCAAATACCACAACAGCCAACTCCAAGTCATGAGTCGGATAGTTCTTCTCATGCTTCTTCAACTGACACGAAGCATAAGCAATCAACTTACCGTTCTACATCAATATACAACCCAAACCAATTCTAGAAGCATCACAATACACCACATATTCACCAGACCCAGAAGGTAAAGTCAAAATAGGAATCGAAGTCAACCTTGTCTTAAGCTCTTCGAAACACTTTTCACAAGCTTCGGACCACTGAAACTTAGCAGTCTTCTGTGTCAATTTAGTCAATGGTGAGGCTATAGACGAAAAACCTTCCACAAACTTTCTGTAATAATTTGCCAAACCCAAGAAACTATGAATTTCCGTCACACTAGTTGGTCTAGGCCAATCCTTAACCGCTGAAATTTTCTAAGGGTCTACTTTAATGCCATCACCAGTCACCACATGACCCAAGAAAGCCACAGACTCAAGCCAGAATTCACACTTAGAGAATTTTGCATAAAGCTCGTTCTCCTCAAGTGTTGTCAAAGTTATCCTCAAATGATTTGCATGATCATCACGACTTTTAGAATACACCAAAATATCATCAATAAACACAATAATGAAGCGGTCTAGATAAGGCTTAAACACATGATTCATCAAATCCATAAATGCAGCAGGTGCATTAGTCAACCCAAAAGACATGACTAGAAACTCAAAGTGCCCATAACGAGCACGGAAAGCAGTTTTCGGGATATCCTTTTCCTTAATCTTCAATTGGTGATACCCAGACCTCAGGTAAATCTTTGAAAAGTACTTAGTGTCACGACCCAACTAGGGGCCGCGACGGGTACCCGGGGGCTAGCCACCGAGCACCACTCGTTCTACTACTCATCTTACTCATTTACTGCTCTTTTATCAATTTATACTCAGGACATAAGAAAATCTTTTTTTTTCATTTGAGAACATAAAATACTTTTATATGCACGAGCCTTTAGGCTATCAAAATAATATATATACATACACAGTAGCAATCTCATGAGACCATCTAACCCACACTGCGCATCTACGAGCCTCTACTAGAGTGCCAGACATGAGGACGGGACAAGACCTCGTCATGCCCAAAAATACATATACATGACTATATACGCAAAATAATAATTGAGCACCTCCGGGACAAAGGAGTGCTTTCAATCAGCTGACAGCTACTACGAATCTGGGTTGAGCTCTCCTCCTTGTCTACCTGTGGGCATGAACACAACATCCAAAGAAAGCAGACGTCAGTACGAACATTGTACTGAGTATGAAAGGCATAAACAATGAAATAAGACAATGATATAGAGAGGAAATATCAATATGAAACATCTATGTCTGACTGTCAAATATAAATGAAGTGATGCATGCTGTCTTACTCATACTCATCATCGTATCATATATGCATAATGTATAAGCTGCCCTTCTATATTGGATCGGTGTGATAATCATAACATCAGCCTGCGTCCAGGCCTCCCGCGTCCGGGGTATCATCTCATGCCGCCCACTAGTGGTGTCTGCCCATGCCATTTGGCCATGGTGTATAGTATAGCTGCCCGCCTTAGCGGTGACTGCCCGGCCAAATAGGCGCGGTGTTATATCATCATCATACATGCTCATCATAATATTCTTATCGTGACATACTTATCATAATACATGCATAAGGCTTATGAACAAGTTCACTTTATCGGGGTGACGTAAGGTCGTGATCCCCCGATTTCATTATGGAGCAATTATTGACATCCTGCCTCACCTTGAAGGAAGTAGCATATAAGTGAGTGTAAGCAATAGATAACATCATTATCATTATAGGACTCATCATATCATATCTCTTATCTTATATTGCCACTCATAGATGTGGGCTTTTAGCTATCTAGAATATAGGAACTCATGAAGAGGAAGGAAAAGCATGCTAGAAGATTCATGCCATTAGAAAGAAAGGACTAGCCTCACATACCTTTGACATTTAACTAAGCTATCGCTTGCTTGTTCTCCTCTGATATCACGTTTCTACCTTCAAGAGAGAATTCGCACTAACGTCAGTTAATTCGACTATAAGAACACGTGACTATTTCTAGGGAAAATTGTGCAGCACTTCCTTTGTTTATACTACTTTTCCCATATTCTATATCAACTCCCAAACGCTCACAGCAACATTCACAATATTGCAATCAACAATCATCATTTAGATACATTGACCACAATCCACCATTTCTCTTCAATTTCTCCACATTTATGGTCATAGCTTACTATCGTGTTTCCTCATTTATAATACTTATTTCATGGCCTAAATATCATTTGTAACGTATTCATAATCACAACACACCAACATTCATGATTCAATCCAACTACCATCTAACCATGACACTATTCACTCATTAATGACCCATTTCTTATGTCTTTCTACAATTCAAGTATCTCAACCATCCAATACCTTAAACAACATGGTTTAGTCATGAAACTTACCTTAGATGATGGTTGAACAAGACTTGAATGGAATTACTCCTCTAGCATCAAAACCCTACTTCACTTCCTTTGGGTTTTCTTGAGAGAGATGAACTTTAGCTAGGTTTCATACACTTTGTCTCATGGATTTGGTGTTATTGATCATGGATTTCCTTTGATTTTCTTGTGAATGAGTGCTAAAGAATGTTCTAGAGGTATCTTGACTTGTGGAGAGTGGGAATGAAATGAATATGAAATGAAAAGGGTCCCTTATATTAATTCACCAAAGCTGGCCGAACCACTTTATACGGACCAACATACGGTCCGTATAATTTTCACTGACCGTATGTTGGGACCGTATGTTTGGTCCAGTGAGCCATGTTGTTCTGGACTGGATCTACGGCCTGGACATACGGTCCGTGAATTTTATACGACCAGTATGTCTGGCCGTATAATGTCCAGTTGTCCGGAACTTGTTTTCGTCGACTCGTTTGATCTCCGATACTTATGGAACCTTCTTAATACTTGTTCAACACTTCACTACCAATCTAAGGGACGTTATTACTTGTCTCCAAGACATCATTAGGCCCTCATTTACTCGTCGTCCATAATTCCTACTCGATACATAACATATCCCTTACTTCCTTCGTCAAACTTCGTTCTTTACGTCTATCGTCTTCAAGTCTCGATTAAGATCATCAAATGCTATCTCTTACTTATCGAGTCATCGTGCATGTCATGCCCTTGGCCAGCTTATTCACTGTACGCTAACGGGGAAAATTTCCAAGGTGTAACACTTAGCACCCTGAAGTTGGTCAAATAGATCATCTAGCATAGACAAAGGATATTTATTCTTAATGGTCACTTTATTGAGTTGACGGTAATCAACGCACATCCTAAGGGAACCATCTTTCTTCCTAACAAACAAGACTGGAGCGCCCCAAGGTGAGGAACTCGGTCGGATAAAACCTTTATCCAACAAGTCCGTCAATTGATCCTTTAACTCCCTTAGCTCCGCTGGAGCCATACGGTAAGGTGGAATAGAAATCCCAAAATCAATAACCCTATTAGGAGGAATACCAGGGAGATCTTTGGGAAACACTTTGGGATAATCACTAACTATGGGGACAGATGCAAATTCAGGTACTACGGCCTTTGTATCATTAACAGCAACTAAATGGTAAATGCACCCCTTAGCAATCATCCTATGAGCCTTAAGGTAGGACATAAATCTACCCTTTGGCTTAGCAATTTCACCCTCCCACACAATAAATCTACCCTTTGGCTTACCCGTTGTTATGAGCATTCTGATTATAATTGTTAGCATTACCAGCAGGTCGACTTTTAGCAGATGCAGACGCAGGCGAATCATTTTTTTGGTTATTCATAGCAGCCATGTCACGTAACCACTTTCTGCATTCCCTCTGGATGTGGCCTCTAATCCCACAATGATAGTAGATACGCTCTTCCCACACTGGCGGACGACTACTTCCCTGTGAAAACTTACTATTATTATTATTATTTTTCTGGCCTTGCCTACTACAAGGCACACTAACATGGGAATAAGCACAAGAATGAGCAGGTGAAAAATACCCTTTACTCTGCCCTCCCTTATAATTATTACCACTGAAACCACCCGCCGAACGGACCTTCTTGTTCTGATCTCGATCCACCCTCTCCTCATTTTTCCAACTCTCTTGTTGCTCAACAAACCCAACCAAAGATGAGAAAGTACAAGTAGGAGACATAGTGTTACACCCCGTATCTTAGAACTAAGGTTAGACTCATGTCAATAGATCTTTAGTGGAAAAACTGAAGGTTTGAACGTTTTGCGAAAATGGTTGATAGGCCTACTTCGGGCAGCCATAAATCCTTGATTAATTGGGAATTTGGGAAGGTACCCTTAATGAAAGTTGTAGTATGTAGAAATACCTTTATAACGATATATGGACCAGGCCAATGAGAGACCGGAGCAAGGAGATATGATCGTCTCAATATGGCTAATAGTAAGGCACATAAAATTTTATCGAATCGGCTAAGTTTTCGATATATTTTCCTTACGGTCAAATTTCGTGAAAGTCCGTTGGGAATTTGAGAAAACTTAAAACATGAAAGTTGTAGCTCTTTGAAATAGATTTCCAACAGTATATTGTGGAGCCCAAACAGAGGTATGTACAAGAAGTTATGACCATTTTACCGAACACTGCATAGAACCGACACACGTCGCTTTTCAGGGCGTGTGAGGGCGCGTAAGATGGCCCCACGTCACGGGCCGATCGCACAACTCTGAGTATCGACCTACAAAATGTTGTGCGATGCACGTACGTCGCGGACCCATCGCATAACAGGTCGGGTTTCGGGTTAAAAGTTGGGATTTCGCGTTTTAAGTCATATTTAACCTTGGGGTTTATTTTCGTAACACCCCTAGTCACGAAAAATTACCCTAAAGTCAGGGAGAACAAGTCCCAAGCCTCAAGAACCCTACAAGGTAAGTTTTATCATGATTCTAGTTTGAATTCAAGTCCCTAATCTCTTTCTAACTTGAGTTAGAGTTGTGAGTGGAACATTATTGTTGGGCGTGGAAACCCTAGAATCAAGAGGATTCAACGTCAAAAAGGTAATGTTTCTACACTAATCATTCATAGTAGTGAATTGATGAGTTCTTGGGAGAATAGTAAATGGGTTTAGCAAAGGGAATTACACGAACTATAGTAGAGTTTTGAATTATTGACTTGAGATTGTTATAAAGATATGGGTGATGGAGAATGATGTTAATTAAATCTAATTGAGATTGTAGAATCACCTAGAAGTAATGGAATGGGAATTGGGTGAAGAAACACCATTAATGCAGATTGTGGAGCTTTACGCCCACTAAGTGTTTGATAAAATGCTTAGATAACCAAAGCATGAATATTATTGCTAATATAAAATCCCTTTGACTTGTATTGATATAGATCAAAGTTGAAAGGGTTGACGAACAATGTATTATGCTCCAAGGCTGGAATTAAGGTATGTGAGGCTAACTATCTACGTTAGGAAATATTCATGATTCTCCCTACGCCTTATCCTTCATACTTGTCAGCAATTTGACTCAGAATATAGTTTAGCCCTAGTTTCATGATATGATATTGAGCTGTTATCTTCTAGGGTTGTAGTTACATAATTTTTTCAGGGTTGTCACATTGAACGTCATGAACTCAGCACGTAATCTTTATAGACTTATGCACTGTTATCACATGATTCTCAGTCAGTGTATAACCCGTTATTTGCATGAGTCCCATAATCAGAAACAGTTATCATGCTATCAGCTATAGCAAGTTTCAGTCTTGTAAATTGTTAATGTTGAACACCTGTATCTGTATTTTTGGGCCCTAGGCCACAGTTTATGCATACGTATTGCTTGGGCCTGAGGCCACAGTTTTTGTGCACATTATTTGGGCCCTAGGCCACAGTATATTTACAGTTTTACAGGTGACTCTTCATCCAGAACAGGGAGTACTTCAGCTTCTTGCTTTCCTATTTAGTTTAGTTTCAGTTTCAGTTCTAGTATTTTATTGCTTCAGGTTCTTTACATACCAGTACAATTCAAATGTACTGATGTCCCTTTTTATTACTTGGGGGCCTGCATCTCGCGATGCAGGTAACGACATACAGGTTGACGATCCAGCTACTTAGGAGTGTTCGTATCAGCTTCTGTGGTGAGCCCCAATTCCTTCGGGGCGATATCAGTCATGCAGTTCTCACAGCTTTCTAGACAATTACCTTTTTGTATTCATTAGAGGCTTCATAGACACAGTTCAGAAGTTAGATATTTGTTATGTTAGCCTTGTAGACAGTTATACTCAGTCGTTCAGTTGTTTTGGGTTAGCCATGTTGGCTACTTTCAGATATGTTCAGATTGTCTAAGTATTTCCGCATTATGATATTTCAGTCAGACGTTTAGTTAATCAGTATGGGTTAGTTTTATTTTATAAATTAGTTATGTTTTGGTATCACATGTTGATTCAGCCAGCCAGTTAGTTCGCTCGGTCACATGCAGTCAAGCACCGGGTGCCGTGTTACGTCCAGGCCCAGGTTCGGGGCGTGACAAAGCTTGGTATCAGAGCGCTAGGTTCAAGTGTCTTAGGGAGTTTATGAAGCCGTGTCCAGTGGGGTCTCTTTTATATGTGTGAGGGCCCCGCACATATAAATAGTTGACCACCAAGACATTCAGGATTTGTCTCATTTCTTTCTACTCTAAATCGTGCCATGAAGCTTAGAGCAATAAGTAACTTCTCTTCCTATCGAATTACGTACGTTTCGAATGCGCCGGCGATGAACAGGTAATTCAAGGCCCAACTGAGGTTTATTATCCATAGGGGTACTATTGTGAAGTACTTGCTAGTAACAAATGAGACTTGAGGTGTTTTTGAAAGGTGAATAAAGTTTAAGTTGCCCGAGAAAAGGTATTGTATAATGAATGGGAATTTAAATAATAATGATGTTCTTGAGAAAAGAGAATGGGATACAACAGGGAGAGGATATCAGGGAAATTAGAAAAGGAGCTAAGTCTGCAGGAAACATAAATCATGGAGGATCTCAAGGAGGTGGGGCCAGACAGTTTTCTACCGGAAGCTATCAGGACCCACTCCATCTGCAGCTAGTACACTAGTCTCGAGGTTTAGATATGATAAAAAAGGTCAGTTCAGCTAGAAACAGAGTTTAAGAGCACCAGCCTCTCAGTGACATACCAATGTAAGCCATAGAAGTTTTCAGAATCTTATGTGCAACAAGTGTAATAGGAGACACCAAGGGGTGTATCATTTGGGGCCTTGATATGTGTTTCGGTGCCTCCTCTTAATTCTCAAGCCCAGTCAGGTTGTATACAGCTAATCCTGGTATTTCAGTTCTCAGTGAAGACTTCAGCAGGTCGTCAAGATAAAGAGGCATCCCAGTTATTGCCACAGATGAAATTTTCGTACGAACTATGCCTGTTAAGAAAAGAGGTATGTATGAAATAATAACCATGAGCAGACGATATTAAATTTTTGGGAATGATTTTAGTTTGTTTAAGTTAGTCAAATCAGAGTTAGAGAGTACGATGGCGTAGGTTACTATAAGAAGTAATTATTATTATGAGATACGAAGATGTGACAGTTCTCGCTTAAGCTATTTGAGTAAGTGTTTATCCCAGATGTGTATAGTCTGATACGATTTTGAAGTGTATAGAAAGTTTGGGTTTAGTTTTTCCAATCTTTCGTATAAGATAGATGAAAGTTTGTTAAGTGTGATCCATAGTTCAGAAAAGCGAGTATACAACCGTAGAATAGCGTCAGATGATGAAGGAGAGTTAGAAATAACTTAGTTTATTCAGAGCAGAATAAGAAAATATGAAGCTAGCAGGTGATTAACAGAAAAATAGTAAGTAAGTTTTGAGTAGATACAATGCATTAGCAATTTCAGTAGAACTGTTCGAAGTATGATTTGATTTCCTTATTCAGATGAACATCTTAAATGGGTGACTGTTCATATACATCCGAATGTGTGTTAGAAACCAAGGGCTTATGTTAAGCTCGGAGTAGAGTGATTAGTGGAAGAAGAAATCAGCTAAGCCGTAAGAGAGCAAACTACAGAAGAATAACCTTTAAGAGTTGTCAAAAAGGAGTTGTCCTAAGATTTACAGTGTGAGAAGAGTTAAGTCGTTAAGATAGAGTATGCCAGTTATGAATACAGTAGCAACCCGTTCATGTAAGTAATTTAGTTTTTCCCAATGAGAAATTGCTCAGAAGTGAGTCGGGACAAAAAAAAGAGTCGTCAGTGTTGTAGAGTACAAAAGAATTACAGAAGATAAGGAATGTTAATTGGATCCCATCAAAAGAGAAGAATTTGTAAGTATAAGATGTTAGCCTTGGTCTAAGGGGGAGATGCATTAATCTCCAGTAAGTCCAGTGAGATAATTGAAGACCCGAAGGGTTAGTATGAGATATGAAGAACCTTAGTTCAGTTAGTTTGGCATAATGAGACAGTCTCCATAAGGAATATGCCTCAACTTAGAGGAAACCCGAAATAAGTAGAATGATCGTCGAACGAATCATGTCAAGTTCAATTATTATCGATTAGGCGATCACAAAAAAGCTATAAGATCATGCCCAATTATGTGTCACAAGGGTAGTGCCATTGCATGAGACTCTAATATTTAAGGTGCTAGTCAAAGACTTAGCCCACAACAGTACTATGAGTATTTTAGGAAGTAACTCAGAAAAAAATCTAGGATGGGAAGTACATCTCATGATTTAGACAGACAAGAGAACTATGGTGAAAGAAGTTCACCGCTTATCCAAGATAGGAATTCGACTTTCAGACTCCGAAGTGGGTGGAGTTATTGCCCAGAACATGGCATTCCTGCTTAGTCATTGAAGTTAGAGAGAAGCAGTTTGGTGATTCCTACTTGTTGCAGATGAAAGAGGGGATTCACAAACATAAAGCGTCAGCTTTTGAACAAGGGGGAGATGGAGGTACCATGAGATAATGAGGCAAATTATACATTCCAGATGTAGATGGGCTCAGAGAGCGGATTATGTTAGAGGATCACAATTCCAGAATGTGGCAGGGTTTGTGGCTAAGTGGCCCAATTTGTTTTGCAAGTGAAAGCCGAACACTAGAGGCTCTGCGACTTGTCTCAGAATATAAATATTCCTGTTTTGAGAATGGGAGATGACAAATATGGACTTTATAACAAGTTACCTCATTCAGTTAGGAGGCACGTTCCGATTTGGGTGATTATGGACAAACTTATGAAGTCGACACACTTCTTGCCCGTTAAGACGACAGATTCAGCACCAGACTATGCCAAGTTGTTACTTGACAAATTTTTCGACTTCATGGGACCTAGCGTCCATCATTTCAGATTGTGGTGCCCAGTTCACAGCAAACTTCTAGAGATCATTTCAGAAAGAATTGGGTACGAGGGTTAACCTCAGCACAACTTTTCAACCGCAGACTGATGATCAGACATATACGCTATTCAGATCTCATGTTATAATATTCATGTCAGCTTAGTGCTCAGATGTCAGTCCAGTACTCATGTATTCATGCCAGTCCAGTATTCAGTTAGTGTGCTAGTTCTATAGTCAGTTAATCCAGTATTCAGTCAGCTCAATATTCTGTTAGTGTGCTAGTTCCCTATTCAGTTAATCCAGTATTCAGTCAGCTTAGTATTCAGTTAGTTCAGTAGATATTCAGTTCGGTATCTCAGCAATTCAGTAATCATGTATTCATTCAGTTCAGTAACCATGTGTTCTTGATTTCAATGGTAATTCGGATGACCACCTGCCTCTTATTGAGTTCACTTACAAAAATAATTACCATGCTAGTATTGGGATGGGACTATTTGAAATCCTTTTTGAGTGAAGGTGCAGATCACCGATTGGTTAGATTAAAGTTGGGGAAGAAAAGTTGTTAGGACCAGATTTGGTCTATCGGCCTATGGAGAAGGTCAAGTTGATTTAGGAGCGTTTGAAAACGGTTCAGAATTGCCAGAAGTCTTACACAAATATGAGACAGAGAGATTTAGAGTTTGAAGTTAATGACTGGGTATTTCTTAAGATCTCACCTACGAAGGGTGGCATGAGATTTAGTAAGAAGGGGAAGCATAGTCTCGCCATATTAGACCATATAGAATCCAACGAAAGGTTGGTCAATTGGCTCATGAGCTTGAGTTTCCACATGACTTGATTATTGTGCATCTAGTGTTTCATGTGTCCACGTTGAGAAAGTGTGTGGGAGACCCGTCATTGGTTGTCCCGACTAATAGCATAACAGTCAATGATAATTTGACTTATGGAGAAGTCCCAGTGAAAATCCCTGATCTCCATGTTCGCAAGTTGAGGACTGAGGAGGTAGCCTCAGTAAAGGTTTTGTGGCGTAGTCAGAAAGTTGAAGAGGCTACATGGGAAACCGAAGAAGACATGAATTCCAGCTATCCCTATCTCTTTGAAGAATCAGTAGAAACCGGTGAAGGTACTGTACCTTCCCCTCTCAGATCTTTCCTTATACAGTTTCTACATTATTAGAATTCAGCCTGTTAGACAGTCAGCTTAGTAGTTGTCCAGTCCAACAGATAATTCAGTTCAGACCCTTTTCAGTTCAGTTTTCAGGTGCTCATGCCAGTTAGTGTGCACATGTCTCGGCAGTCACTCTTTATCAGAATTCATCATTCGAGGACGAATGATCCCAAGGGGGAGATAATGTTACACCTCATATCTTAGAACTAAGGTTAGACTCATGTCAATAGATCTTTAGTGGAAAAACTGAAGGTTTGAACGTTTTGCGAAAACGGTTGATAGGCCTACTTCGGGCAGCCATAAATCCTTGATTAGTTGGGAATTTGGGAAGGTACCCTTAATGAAAGTTGTAGTATGTATAAATACCTTTATAAAGATATATGGACCAGGACAATGAGAAATCGGAGCAAGGAGATATGATCGTCTCAATATGGCTAATAGTAAGGCACTTAAAATTTTATTGAATCAGCTAAGTTTTCGATACATTTTCCTTACGGTCAAATTTCGTGAATCTCTGTTGGGAATTTGAGAAAACTTAAAACATGAAAGTTGTAGATCTTTGAAATATCTTTCCAACAGTATATTGTGGAGCCCAAACAGAGCTAGGTACAAGAGGTTATGACCATTTTACCGAACATTGCATAGAACCGACACACATCGCTTTTCAGGGCGCGTGAAGGCGCGTGCGATGGCCCCGCGTCGCAGGACGATTGCACAACTCTGAGTATCGACATACAGAATGTCGCTCGATGCATGTGCGTCGCGGACCCATCGCATAACAGGTCGGGTTTCGGGTTAAAAGTCGGGATTTCGCGTTTTAAGTCATATTTAACCTTGGGGTTTATTTTCGTAACACCCCTAGTCACTAAATATTACCCTAAAGTTAGGGAGAATAAGTCCCAAGCCTCAAGAACCCTACAAGGTAAGTCCCTAATCTCTTTCTAACTTGAGTAAACCCTTCTAATCAATAGAGTTGTGAGTGGAACATTATTGTTGGGCATGGAAACCCTAGAATCAAGAGGATTGAACGTCAAAAGGGTAATGTTTCTACACTCTAATCATTCAAAATAGTGAATTGATGAGTTCTTGGGAGAATAGTAAATGGGTTTAGTAAAAAGAATTACACGAACTATAGTAGGGTTTTGAATTGTTGACTTGAGATTGTTATAATGATATGGGTGATGGAGAATGATGTTAATTACATCTAATTGAGATTGTAGAATCACCTAGAAGTAATAGAATGATAATTGGGTGAAGAAACACCATTAATGGAGATTGTGGAGCTTTATGCCCACTAAGTGTTTGATAAAATGCTTAGATAACCAAAGCATGAATATTATTGCTAATATAAAAACCCTTTGACTTGTATTGATATAGATCAAAGTTGAAAGGGTTGACGAACATTGTATTACGCTCCAAGGCTGGAATTAAGGCATGTGAGGCTAACTATCTACGTTAGGGAATATTCATGATTCTCCCTACGCCTCATCCTTCATACTTAGCAGCAATTTGACTCAGAATATAATTTAGCCCAAGTTTCATGATATGATATAGAACCGTTATCTTCTAGGGTTGCAGTTACAGAATTTGTTCACGGTTGTCACATTGAACGTCATGAACTCAGCATGTAATCTTTATAGACTTATGCATTGTTATCACATGAGTTTCAGTCAGTGTATAACCCGTTATTTGCATGAGTCCCATAATCAGAAACAGTTATCATGCTATCAGCTATAGCCTGTCTCAGTCTTGTAAATTGTTAATGTTGAACACATGTATCTGTATTTTTGGGCCCTAGGCCATAGTTTATGCATACGTATTGCTTGGGCCTGAGGCCACAATTTTTGTTCACATTATTTGGGCCCTAGGCCACAGTATATTTACAGTTTTACAGGTGATTCTTCATCCAGAACAGGGAGTACTTCAGCTTCTTGCTTTCCTGTTTAGTTCAGTTTCATTTTTAGTTCCAGTATTTTAGTGCTTCAGTTGCTTTACATACCAGTACAATTCAAATGTACTGATGTCCCTTTTTATTGCTTGGGGGCCTGCATCTCGCGATGCAGGTAACGACATACAGGTTGACGATCCAGCTACTTAGGAGTGTTCGTATCAGCTATTGTGGTGAGCCCCAGTTTCCTTCGGGGCGATATCAGTCATGCAGTTCTCACAGCTTTCTAGACAATTACCTTTTTGTATTCATTAGAGGCTTCATAGATACAGTTCAGACAGTCATATATTTGTTATGTTAGCCTTGTAGACAGTTATACTCAATCGTTCAGTTGTTTTGGTTTAGCCATGTTGGCTACTTTCAGATATATTCATATTGTCTATGTATTTCCGCATTATGATATTTCAGTCAGACGTTTAGTTAATCAGCATGTGTTAGTTTTATTTTATAAATTAGTTATGTTTTGGTATAACATATTGATTCAGCCGGCCAGTTGGTTCGCTCAGTCAAATGCAGTCAGGCACCGGGTGCCGTGTTATTTCCAGCATTATTTGCATTAACAACATTCGTGCCCCCAAGATTTCGGTTAGCTCTCACGGGTTGTGCTCGGTTACCATTTATGGATCGCGTCAGATCCATTTCTGTAAGGCACGAATTAACGAGCGAATTAGAACGATCCTAAAAGGACTTGAGGCTCTACAACACAATATAGAATCAAGAAGAATAGGAAAAACCTATAAATGTCCTGGGAGTTTCTCGGTCATACAGGTGATCAGGCTGCACAAGGAAAACCCCACTAGACACAGCTCCACAGACACCAGCAATAATCCTAGGACGTATTTATACCTGGCTCTGATACCAAGCTTGTCACGCCCCAAAACCCACCCTAGACGTGACCGGCATCCGACGTCATGAACCACATCGGAATAACCTAAATGATGCAATAATAACACTTGAACCCGCCAGGTTCAACATTCGCCTCCAACAATTTAATAAAATAAATACAAACAGATCATGAATATAAGAGTTAAATCAGCGAAAATCTTTATAATTTAAATAATTCAACCAAAGCATGATAGTGTGCCTGAAAGAGTTAAACAACAACTTTTCTTCTACCGACATTTGAATGTATACTAAGGAGCTTCTAAGAATAAGGAATAAATGTCTAACTCATCGGGACGCAGCCCGGAAACTAATATAAATAAATGAAATTAAATAAGTAGGGTGTCCCACGAATGAATGTGTGGGCTCACCCAATCAGCAGCAACTACAAGTCCTTCCTAAACGCCCGGAGTATCAAGAACCTGCTCTTAACCGTTACCTAACATACCATCAAAAACAATAATGGTATGCCTGAGTACTTCGTACTCAGTGAGTGCCTCGGGGACAATGAGTAATAAGAAAATAAAGTACATAATACATAAAGAAATTAGTCTTGCCAGTCAGGTGAGAACGATGTAAGAATAGTTATTCAGTTTATGTATCTCAATAATAAGTATCAAAACCCATTTATAAAGCCTCTTGTCATGTTACAACTTCAAATATGCCTTTTTAATCAATTATGATAGTCATCAACAATTCCATAAGAGAATAAGAATGTCACACATGCCAATACAGGCCCAAGAATTAAGCATATCGCGCATAGCTCACCACACCGGAACATATAATTCTCGGTGGCTATCCTTCCTCCTTAATAGCTAGGAATAAATCACACCGGACTATGTAGTACGCGGTGGCTATCCTTCCTCCCGAATAGCTAGGCATAAATCACACCCCGGGTAGCGAACCCAGCGGTGGCCACTCTTCCTCCCGAATGGCTAGGCAAAGACACACTAGGATCCATAGTGGCTACCCTTCCTCCCGAGTAGCTAGGCCAAACATAACAACAAAGTTCATAGCATAAAAGCCGATTCATAATTTGTCTCAAGTAGTCACACCATCAAATAGCATTAAAGCTCATTATGCCATTACGAAAATTCATAATTTCATAGATAATCATGAAAATGTTTCCACTTCTTTAAACAAGATTCCTTTGTCTTAGTTTCTTTGTCAAGTCATCCATACCAACAATTAACCATCATCACTGATCATCTCTTATAGAAGAAAACGATTATGATTCCATATACGTATATAGAGGATAATACAATCAAGGTTTAATGTGGGATTGTCCCCATACGCACACCAACCACAAGCAAAGACATGAATTAGGGTTTTGCATGAAGAGTTCACCTTTTTATTCAATAAAGAACCTTTGAGAAGAAAACATATATCCATAATAAGGTTTTTAAAAGGGAGACATACCTTAGTGTGTTAAACAAAGTTTAACAATTCACTTTCCTAGTGAAGAACACCCAAACCCTAGCTTGAATCACTTTAGGAAGAATTTTGTTGCAAACCCTAGGTTTTAGTCATAATAATCATGTTAAGAATCATGAGTTTGTTGTTAGGATTGATTATCAATGATTGAGATGTTCTTACCTTAGTGTTGGAGCCCTAGAGATATATTTTCGTCCTTGGGGTTTTTGAGAGTGAAATGACTGGAAGAAAAATTAAAATTTTGCAACTTATATAATTTCAGCCCGGCAGGCACAAAGGACGGTACAAAGGACAGAGCGTCGAACAGAACGACGGAGTGTCGATCTGCTCCGTCGAATGGTCTTTGTGCTAGGTCAATTCGACGGTACAAACGACGGAGTGTCGATCTGCTCCGTCAAAGTCATGAAATTTCCAATGAGCAACTTTCTTTTCCTCACAATAGACGGTGCAAAAGGTGGAGCGTCGAACAGAACGACGGTACAAAGGACGACCGTCAAACCTCCTTTTCGTGAAACTGTAGAGACTTTTCATTTTGACCATCTTCTCTTGGGTCTTTAGCCTAAAGTCATGCACGTAACCCAACATATAAGGTTCCAAATGACTCATACAATGCTTTCGCACTCTATACAGATTTTGCGGGATGTTACAGCTACGGACCTCCGTAGGTGTTGTAGGCCTTGGCCAAGTCTTCACAGCCTCTATCTTTTGAGTATCTACGCGAATACCATTAGCTGAGATAATATGGCCCAGAAAAGTCACAGAATTCAGCCAAAACTCACATTTTGAAAAATTTTCATATAACTCTCGAGTCCGAAGAATTGCAAGGACAGTACGTAGATGATTTGCCTGCTCTGCTTCTGACCGTGAGTATACTAGGATATCATCGATGAACATGATCACGAATAGATCTAGAAATGGCGTGAATACATTATTCATCAAATTCATAAATATTGTCGGGGCGTTAGTCAACCCAAATGACATCACCCGAAATTCATAATGACCATATCTAGTTCTGAAAGCCGTTTTCGGAATGTACTCCTCCTTGACTCTCACTTGGTGATACCCCGATCTCAGATAAATCTTTGAAAACCACTTGGCAGCTTGCAATTGACCAAACATATCGTCAATTCTCGGGAGTGGTTATTTATTCTTGATTCTCACCTTATTCAACTGTCTATAATCAATGCACATTCGTAGGGAGGCGTCTTTCTTTCTTACAAACAAGATAGGTGCTCCCTATGGTGGTGAACCGGGCCAAATGAATCCCTTCTCAAGCAAATCCTTCTGTTGTGCCTTTTACTCTTTCAACTTTGCAGGAGCCATTCTGTTAGGAGGAATAGATATAGGTTATGTATCCGGCAGCACATCAATAGCAAAATCAATCTCCCGCTCCGGTGGAAGGCCTAGAAGTTCATCTGGAAATACATCCGGAAATTCATTTACTACCGAGACGGATTGAAAGGTCGGTGGCTTTGCTTCAGTGTCATGATCTCGGACTAAATGACAAATATAGCCTTTAGCGATCATCTTCCTCTCCTCGAGGTAGGAAATAAACCTACCTCTAGAAGATGTTATGTTACCTTTCCATTCAAGCACTGGTTCTCCTGGGAATTAGAATCGAATTATTTTTGTTCTGCAATCAACATTACCATAACAAGAGGCCAACCAATCCATGCCCATAATAACATCAAAATCAAGCATTTCCAGCTCAATTAAATCAGATACAGTATGCCGACCAAACACCACAATCTCACAATTTTTATACATTTGCCTAGCTATTACTGGATCACCAATAGGAGTAGATACTTCGAAAGGTTTGATCGGTTTGGGTTTCATCCCACTATGACCAGCAACATAAGGAGTGATATATGACAAGGTAGAACCCAGATCAATCAATACATAAACATCATGAGAGAATATGGATAATGTGCCTGTAACCACATCTGGGGAGGACTCAAGATCCTGACGTCCGACTAAAGCATAAATACGGGGCTGGGTGCCACCTAAACTGGATGCTATCACTCTGCCCTTACCACGGCCTGCTGAAGCCTAGGGAGTCTTCCCTACGGGGCATATGGACGAAGAAGAGTCGGCTGCTGATCCTGTAGGCTGGACCCCAACTCTACCACTTATCGAGGGACAATCACGCATCATGTACCCAGTCTGACCACAGGCAGAACATGCATCTAAGCCACGGTGACACTAACCCAAATGTAATCTACCACACTTGCTACATCGCGGCATCGGTGGCCTCCTCTGACAAGGATCACCTCCAAACTGAGGACTCGAGACCCTCGAACTTTTACTCGGACCAGAATAAATGGGGCGGTCAAATATCCTGCTCGCAAACCAAGGAGGTGTACTAGTCTCGAACTTGCTCGAATATCTATAATACGATTGCCGCTAGCCCCCTCTATACTCTCTACTAGCACCGGCAGATCTGGCTCTCTTGCTCTACCCTGTATCAATATCGCGTTCACCCTTGTACGGCTGTTGCTGCTCTTCTAAATTCTGGGCGTGGGCCTGAATACGGGAGATGTCCATTCCCTTCCGGAGTGAAGCTGTCAAGCAATCCTTGATCAAATGTGGCCCTAAGCCACTCACGAATCGATGTACTCGGTCTCCCATGTCGGCCACCGTAGTCACAACATACCGGGCCAATGAATTGAAGCGAAGACTATACTCTCGAGCACTCATATTCCCTTGCTTCAGATTCAAGAATTGATCAGCTCTGGTCCGACGGACCTCGGGTGGCAAATAATGATGGATAAAAGCATTCACAAACTCTTGCCAAATCGGGGAAGGCACATTTTCTCCTCTTGAAGAAATCCAATTATTATACCAAAGAACCGCCACATCACGGAGCCAATAAGATGCCAATTCCACGGACTCCGTATTGGAAGCATGGAAAATCCTCAGCGTCCTCAACATCTCATCTATAAAACCTTGCGGGTCTTCATACGGCTTTGACCCGAAAATTTTTGAAGGATTTAGACTCATGAAATCACGAGCTCCTGCACTAACCGCCCTGTCACCGGAACCCGCACCCTATCGCTGGGCCTGGGCAGCAACTAGCTGAGTCAATAACTGAATAGCCTCGGTCATCTGTTGATCCGAAGCACCTGGTGGAGGGACTGGAGGCACTGGAGCTGGAGCTGGAGCTGGAGCCCCTTCATGCTCCTCTGAACCGGCGGGGTGTGAGAGGTATGAGATGGAGCATCATTGTAGGACTCACCCTCTTCTATATCTACCAGCAACTCTTGTTCAACCCGCCTTCATGTCGCAGTCTTGCCCTTCCGGGCGGCCGTTGCTTTCCTGTTTACCGGCATCGCTGAAATCATAACTCACAATTAGGGAAAAGGAAATCTTATAACATAGCTCTATCGCACGATCTATGAAAAATAAAAACAATCATTATTCCTAAATACCCTGCAGCCTCTTGTTTATAAGTGTGGCGCACTTCACACCTATAAACAAGACTCTACTGGACACGGCTCGTAGACATACCCTAGGACGGAACTGCTCTGATACCACTTTTGTCACGACCCAGCTAGGGGCTATGACGGGTTCCCGGAGCTGGCTACCGAGCACCACACACAATGCTATCTATCATACCGAACCTGGACATATATCATTTTCAAGACAAAACTCTTCATAAGATGGTCATTAACATTTACAAAACACATATATATATATATATATATATATATATATATATATATATATATATATATATATATATATATACATCAGCCCAAAAAGCTACCAAAATGATATACAAAGCATACATTGGTGTACTCATGAGACATCTACTAGCTTCTACTGGAGTACTGAGACATAAGGACGAGACAAGACCCTGTCATACCCAAATATGTACACAAAGGAATGCATCAATAATTGGCACCTCCGGAGTAGTGGAGTGCTCCTGTGTAGCTGCTGATAGACTCTTATGAATTCGTACCGCCTCTCTGTCTACCTGTGGGAATGAACACAACGTCCATAAAAAGAAAGGACGTCAGTACGAACAATGTACTGAGTATGTAAGGCATACACAATAACATGATAAAGGGATGCAAGAATATAAGATAAAGGGATAACCTGTAACTGATTGCCTCTTAAGGCGGAGACATGCATGCCAACTTATATAACAATTACATCATATCATATAAGCATTTATAACTGCCCAACCGTATAGGTACGGTGTGATCATCATTAGCCCGCATCCAGGCCTCCCGTGTCCAGGGTAAACATCTCAATCCGCCCACTACTGGTGTCTGCCCGGCCATATAGGCCCAGTGTAATTATCGTCATAGCTTCCCACTACGCCTATCGTAGTAGTGTCTGCCCGGCCAACTAGGCACAGTGTAGTCTTACATATACATAATCTAAAGCATGCATGAGAGCTCAAGTAAAAGCTTTAACGTTATCGGAGTGACATAAGGTCGGGAGCCTCCGATTACATTATGGAATGACTCTCATCGCTACGTCTCACCTTGAAGGATCTAACATCATAAGGTGAGGTATCAACAAGAAATGTGTCACGACCCAACCCCGTAGGCCGCGACTAGTGTCCGACATGGACACCCGTACATACTTACTAACCAAATTTCACTTGCGTCTACATATTATGAATCCCGTGCATACAAAATCATATACATATTATTTAAACCGTTACTTATTTTATAGCACATAAATCGATCAGGTTAACGTAATTTAGGGGAAAGCCGGACATGAACCCAATAACTATCACTGAAAAAACGCGACCCATGACCCACATACATGTCTATAGGCCTCTAATACAGACAACAGAATCATATGACGGGACAGGGCCCCGCCGTACCCAAAATAGTCATAAACATAAAGATATGTACAACAGAAGGATCTGTACCAAAAGTGTGGGATCCGGATCAAAGGAGCGCTTCAAACAGCAGAATGTGTACCCTAGGCCGGCGGATCACCTCTATAGACGTCTGTACCTGTGAGCATGAAACGCAGCCCCCGAAGAAAAGGGGTCAGTACGGAATATGTACTGAGTATGTAAGGCATGAAATATAGAAAACAGAACCATAATCGAACATCCAGTACCAGCATGAGAACACTATTCGAAATACCAAAACGTTTACCTTCGAGACATAAACCATATATGTCGCTATTGTATGTCAAAGGAAGTACAGAAGTTAAGTGAGTTATTCAGAGTGCCAAAAGAACTTACTTTCAAAACACGGATCATGCAGGTCAGAATCGTGTAGCATATATGCATATATCAAATAACGTGCCCCGGCCCTCCTTTGAGGGACGCGGTGGATGAAATCATATATGTCAATATCGTGTATCAAATATGCATGTAACGTGCCCCGGCCCTCGGTGAGGGACGCGGTGAATCATGCCTCATGTATGCATATAACGTGCCCCGGCCCTTGGTGAGGGACGCGGTGAATCATATGTCATGGATGCCAATATCATGTATCCTGTATGCATGTAACGTGCCTCAGCCCTCTTTTGCGGAACGCGGTGAATAAAGTCATCATATGCCATCCTGGCCACCGCCCCGTCATCATATCCTAAATATAACGTGCCCCGATCCGCAAGTGAGAGGGACGCGGTGAAAAATGCAGAGGAGTACGCACGAGAACATGTCCTGGCCCGGGCTCAGTGAAATCCAAACTGAGGCTTGCACGAACAGAATAATGCGAAACCATGTACATGTAAATCAAGACCCGAAATACAAACATACTTATATACAAACATACTTATCGACATTTGAAGGCCCAGAAACAAGTTTCGAGTCAATCGGAATTAGTATACGAAAGCTACGAAAGTTTGAAGTACAGAACGCTCTATAAGCATTTTAGAAGCCATTTTTTTGGAAAATCAAAGCTGTAATCATGTCATGTACCTTTCGGACATCGCTATGGATCAAATCAAATAGACTTTTGGAATCATGCGTACGTATCAAAGTATGTCAAAGACTCGGTGGGATAATCGAACGTGCTAGCATTTAATAATCAAACTTTAGTCATATCAATATACCGACATCATATATCATATACGTATATAACAGATTCATACGTGCATACCCATAGGATATCATACAATGTGTTGCTGCGGAACGTGCAGCCCGATCCATAGATATAACGTATTAGTGCCGAGGAACGTTCGGCCCGATCCGAGACTATGTGCAAAAGTTAAAAAAATTAGTACTCATAGAATCATTTTAAGGACATGAATTCTTATACTTAGCTTATTTTTCAATTATGCGATAATCTTAACCATACTACGAATGCCCATATCGATAGACCATAGGAATCGTAGACAAACTCGGAACTTACCAAATAGAGCTTCGGAATCCTGAATACGTATCGAGACCATATGAAGTGGCTTATGGAGGTCAAAGATACTAGCCACCCTAATGGCTCTAAGAGTAGGAATTTCTTTGACATCATACATATACGTTATGTGTTCATTTCATGAAGGTCATGCCAAAAGAAAGAAAGGTAAGCCTTACATACCTTGCCCGCTTTCTACGCAAATCCGAACTTAAGTCTTCGGCTCCACAAAATCTACAACAACATTAATGCGCATCAACATTAGGTGTAAACACTTAGGAATTCAATTCCAAGCAACACCTTTTTCTATAGAAATTTCGGCAGCATTTCCCCTGTAAATGCTACCATCCCCGAGAATTCAACTCGGCTATATGATCAACAACAAATCCGAGAATTTAACTCGGCCAAAATATCAACAACAATACCAACAATCATTCTAACAATATCCACCATCGATTCAAAACGCATACTAGCATTAGCACTTCGTTCTACAACTTCAACGGCGTCTCAATTATATTCAATTCATATTTGATCACACATTCAAGTACTAATCCAAGATCGTTCAACACAATTCAAGAGCACTTTAGACAATTTGCAAAATATTCAACAATTTCCCACTAACACCATATCCTACCCAAAACCTCCACGAATGCAATAAGACTACAAAGTCGCATTGTCTCCTTCCAAATTCATCAACAACACAACAATTCACACTTTAGAACTCCACTCCCATAATTACATAAAAACTATATTAAAATCACATAATTTCCTATAACAACTTACAACAACAATTTTCATGCCAATATGAACTATTTTTCTTCCATTTACATCACAAGGGTCACAACGACACAATTAACATACTACATAAATTTAATTCATGTTCCTCCACCCACTTAATACCCACGGCCATACACACATACACACACCACACGGCTTGCACACAACACACAACATTTCTATGATTTTTATTGAATTCTACTCACTATAACATATATAAATCTTCCATAAAAAGATAGAATTTTACCTTTTCTTCAAATTCTTCACTTGCCACCAAAGTGACTTTCTTGCCAAAATAATTATACCACGTTGAAGAGAGTCTTGCACTTAGCAAGAATTCAAGATGAAAGGAATTTTTTAACCAAAGGTTAAGGCTCCAAGATTTTTTTTTTCTTTCTTCTTTCTATGGCCGAACCCCTCTAGTTTCTTTGCTCTCTATTTTTTGTTCTTGAAAGTTCTTGAAAATGAAGACTTTATGGCCCTTTCTATTATTTATCTCATGAATTTAATTGTTCATGGGCTTGGGCCATGGTATATGGCCGGCCACCCCACAACTTTGGGCCTTTTGTTTTCATTTTTTTTAGCCCAATTTCTTTTAGTTCATATTTCGTAATTCACGAAACTAATTTCCAAAATTCCAATTTTGCCCTTAGCCTTCCTCGATATTTTTGCATCAATATTTTTCATGAACAACGTATATATTAAATAAAATCAAAATATGGCCTTGTCTCTTACGAGTTACAATTATTTCAAATTTTTCCGAATGTGCAAAAATACGGGATATAACAAAATGACATCAATGGAATCATAAGGATAAGAATATCAAGCTCTTCATAGCATCATTATCATAGAACATATCTCATTTCTTGTTCATAAGAAGCTCTTGAGAATCTCTAACTTTTATCTTTTAGAATGTAAGAAGATCATGGGAATGTAAGAAAGGAGTCACATAATAAGAGTCATGCCTTTGAAGGAAAGGGACTAGCCTTACATACCTTTACGTCTCTCTAACTATTCTAACTAAACGATTCCTTCCAAGTTCACGATTCTACATCCAAAAGAATTCGTACTAAGGTTAGATAACCAGAAACATACTTAGAGCTAAACTAAGGCGACTAAGGCTAACGAAAATTGGGCCGAACTTCCTTTGTTTCTAAAACTTTATCCATATACTATAACATCCCCCAAGCATCGATAACAACATCCATAATATCATAATCAATAAAAAAATTTAAGCTAGACATTATTCAATTCTCAACATTCCCTATCAAAATCTTTCATAACCCTAACTATTGCGCAATACCGTATTCTTTCTCATACAATGCTTCTACAACATCATTAATATCATTCATAACAAGATTATACCCATAACATGTCAAGAACTATCATTCAAGTTAAATCACTATTCAAGAATATCACTATTTCCATATTTGAACTTCATACTCTACTTTCTTCCATACTTCAAGTCTTTTAACCACTCAACATTCTCAATAACATGAAATGAATATAAAACTCACCTTTTATGATGTAGGAATGAGCTTTGGATGGCAATACTTTACTTGGTGGGAAACCCAACTTCAATCCCAAAGAGATGCTTGGCTTCTAGCAACCCTAATGAACATCCAAACCCTTTATTTCCTTGATTATTAGTGTTTGATCTTTGATTTCCCTTGGATTGTGATGATATGATGAGAGAAATATTCTAGAGCCCTCAAGACTTAGAGAGAAAATAAAATCTAAAAATTTTGGACAAGGGTCGTCTATTTAAAGCTGGAACTAGAAAATTCTAGAGAGGCGGTTCGACGATGAGGTCGATGGCCCTTCGACGTATCGACGATCCTTCGACTTGCTGCGTCGACTTACACCTATAATTCCCTGATTGTAGAAATATGTTAACAGTTTGGTCGACTGTCCCGTCGACGTGTCGACAGTCCATCAACTTGGTTCGTCGTCTGGCACCTGCAAGTCTCAGTCTGCAAAAACATGTTAACGGTGCACAGTGACGGTCCGTCGACTTGTCGACGGCCCGTCGGCACTGACCGGTGTCTGCAAGATTCCCTGAATCTGTTCGGATTGCATCGAATTGATTTGTTCAACTTCTAACCCCGTAAATCACCAAGAATACCTACTCGTACATTTATTAGGGGTAAGATATTCTCTACCTTAACTTTCTCCAACAAGCTTTCTTCTCTCTCCTCAAATGTCTTTGGAATCTTAATTAGAATCATTACGTATCCCTTCTTACTTATAGGGACATCATATACACCTTAACTCACGTTAGCCTATTTACCGCACAACGACATGAAATTTCCGAGATGTAACAACAATTACACTCAAGGCCATTGCTTGCCCTTACCGCGTCTAACCAAGACATGTGACATATGAAGAAATATTTGACAAGCTCAAGAGTGAGGGAGCCACCCACATCAATCACGAGAAGTTGCCGCCCTGTGCCTCGGTTTTCACACACTAAAGGTGCCCGTTCCACCAAGAACTGTCAGGCCGTATTACTGGTGAATGTTTGGCCTTCAAAAAGAGAATCATAAGATTGATCGACGACAAGACCATTCCCAGGCTGTGGGGACTTCATTCGTTGTTAGTCTACTACACTATTTCCCTAATGAAGGAATCATGCTGAATACTCAAATTTGGCATTGCGACTTCACTCTTTAAGGACTTGTACGTAAGTATCTTCCAGAAACTGGCAAGTACGGGAAGATCCAGCCAATCAGGGCCGCTTAGTAGCCCTCGTCTGTGGGAACAAGTCAAAGAAAGATTTGTCTTTTTCACTCTGGAGCCTCGGGGCATGACATTGAAGACTGCGAGGCCTTCAAGTTTGAGTTGGAGCATTTGGTCCACATAGGCCGGCTTTGGGTAGTACTCCTACCTCAGTAATAGGAATTAGGGCCTTTGGCCGAAAACGGGTTGAAAGGATGAACAACCCTTTATGATACTTCAAGCCGGATCTCAGCATCCGCATTAAGGATGAGGTAGAGAAACAAATCAAATCAGGAGTGGTAGAAGTGACCTCATACCCTAAATGGTTGCCAACATAGTGCTGGTATCTAACAAGGATGGAAAGATACGAATATGTGTGGATTACCGGGACCTCAATCGAGCCAGTCCCAAACATAACTCTTGTCACGAGCCAACCGGAGGGCCATGACGGGCACCCGGAGCTAACCTACTGAGCACCTCTCATCATACTCTTATAATCATATTTAGGTGAGCCACATGGCTTGCCCATAATTACCACGAACCAAAAAGGCACAAGTTCCATCAAACATCGGCGCATCAAAATAAACGTCGTTAACTATGTCCATATGTACAAGCCGACAAGGCTACCAAAAATGATATACAAAATATAAACCGATAAGGTTATGGGATATCTAGCTATGCACATCTGTCTACAAGCCTCTATATGGAGTATGTAATATAATAAAGACGGGATAGGACCCCGCCATGCCCAAGTATGTACACAAAAAGAATAATGCCAACTATTGCATCTCCGGATCAAATGGAGCACTTCTATGCAATCACTGATGAAGCAGCCTAAGGATTTGGTCTGTCTCCCTGTCTATCTGCGAGCATGAACGCAGCGTCCACAAACAAAAGGACGTTAGTACGAGCAATGTACTAAGTAAGTAAGGAATGAATAGTAACATGATGAAAGCATGAAGATAACATAAGATAAAGAGAACAAGTTTTACCTCGTAATACCTCTTAAGATGATTATCATATATAATTAACCTTTCTCTATAGGAAACATTTTATACATACACATATACGATACCATACCCGATCATATATGCTCGGTGTCGCTCATACCTAGCCATAACAGGGCTCGGTGGTGTCCATACGCGGCCATGACAGGGCTCGGTATTTTCCATACCCAACTGTAGTGGTGTGCACGCAATAGATATCATACCCGGCCATATAGGCTCAGTGTACTGACTCCAAGTCTGAAGGTAGATCTAACTCATAAGCTACCTGGCCTACCTTTTGTACAATCTTGTAAAGCCCAATATGCCGAGGACTGAGCTTGCCCTTCCTACCAAATCTCATCACACCTTTCATAGGTGACACCTTCAAGAATACCCAATCATTAACTTGGAACTCTAGGTCTCGTCAGCGATTATCCGCATAAGATTTCTAACGACTCTGAGCTGTCAATAATAGATCCTGAATAGGCTTGACCTTTTCCATGGCTTGCTGGATCAAGTCTAGCCCTATTAACTTAGTTTCTCCCACTTTGAACCACCCAACTAGTGATCTACACTTGCGTCCATATAAAGCCTCATACGGGGCCAGTTGAATGCTGGAATGATAACTATTGTTATAAGCGAACTCTATAAGAGGTAAGTTATCATCCCAAATACCTCCAAAATCTAACACACATGCTCGTAACGTATCTTCGAGATTCTGGATGGTGCGCTCAGCTTGTCCATCAGTCTGCGGATGAAATGTTGTACTAAGACTCACATGAGTCCCCAAACCTTCTTGAAAGGACCTCCAGAAATTTACCGTAAACTGAGTTCCTCTATATGAAATAATGGACACCGGAACACCATGGAGTAGTACTACCTCTTTGATATAAAACTTTGCATAACCTTCAGCTGCGTATGTAATTTTGACAGGCAAGAAATGAGCTGACTTTGTGAGTCTATCCACAATTACCCATATAGAATCATACTTACGCTGAGAACGAGGCAAGCCTGTAATGAAATCCTTATTGATCACTTCCCACTGCCAAGTCAGAATTTCCATAACTTACAACAATCCCCCAGGCTTCTAATGTTCAATCTTTACCTGCTGACAGTTAGGACATTGAGCTACGAACTCTATTATGTCTTTCTTCATTCCGTCCCATCAATATATGGATTTAAGATCATGATACATTTTCGTCGCTCCCAGATGAACAGAATACGGGAACAATGGGCTTCTCATAAAATCTTATGACGTAATCCTGCAACATCAGGAACACACAATCTACCTCAACATCTGAGAACTCCATCTGCAGAAATCTCAAAGGATAACTTTTTCTTTTGAGGAAGTGTATTTCTGTGATGAACTAATATGGGATCCTCATACTGGTGTTCTTTATCCTCAACCTCCAATGACGAAATAGCTGAATTCTGAATGGTAACTCTCATATTGCCCGAGTCCATTAATCGAACTCCTAGGCTAGCTAACTGCTGAATCTCACGAGCTAATTCTCTCGTCTCTGGCTGAATATCACATAAGCAACCCATAGATCTACGGCTAAGAGCATCAGCTACGACGTTAGCCTTCCCTGGATGATACAAGATGCTAACATCATAATCTTTCAATAGCTCCAACCATCGCCTTTGCCGTAAATTCAACTCTTTCTGCTTGAAAATATATTAAAGAATTTTATGATCCGTATAAATATCAATATGAACACCATACAAGTAATGCCTCTACATCTTCAATGCATGAATCACACCAGCTAACTCTAGATCATGGGTCGGGTAGTTTTTCTCGTGTTTCCGCAACTGCCTTGAAGCATAAGCAATAACTTTATCGTGCTGCATCAACACACAACCCAGCCCAACGCCTGAGGCATCACAATAAACAACATATCCCTCCGACCCTTTTGGAAGTGTCAAACTGGGGCCGAAGTCAACCTACCCTTCAGCTCCTAGAAACTGAGCTCACAAGAATCTGTCCATTGAAATTTAGCTATTTTTTGATTCAGCTTCGTCAGTGGTGTAAAAATAGAAGAAATGCCCTCTACAAATCTTCTGTAATAACCTGCTAAGCCTAGAAAACTACGAACCTCTGAAGTTTTTGTAGGCCTTGGCCAAGTCTTCACAACTTCAATTTTCTAGGTATCCACCTATACCATCAGCTGAAATAATATGCCCCAGAAAAGTCACAGAATTCAACTAGAACTCACATTTTGAAGATTTTGCATATAGCTCCCGAGCCTCAAGAACTCTAAGGACAGCACGTAAATGATCTGCATGCTCTGCCTCGAATCGAGAGTATACTAGGATATCGTTGATAAACACAATCACAAATGAATCTAGAAAAGGCCTGAACACATTGTTCATCAAATCCATGAACACAGTTCGTGCATTAGTCAATCCGAACGACATTACTCGAAATTCAAAATGACTATATCGGGTTCTGAAGGCCGTCTTCGAAATATCTTTCTCCCTAACTCTCACCTGGTGGTACCCGGATGTCAAGTCTATTTTTGAGAACCATTTGGCACCCTACAACTGATCAAATAAATCATCAATTCTTGGGAGCAGATATTTACTCTTGATCGTCACCTTATTTAGTTGTCTGTAATCAATACACATCCGCAAGGAACCATCTTTCCTTCTTACAAACAACACAGGTGCTCCCCACGGTGATGAACTAGGCCTGATAAAGTCTTTCTCAATAATCCTTCAATTGCTCCTTCAACTCTTTCAACTCTGCATGAGCCATTCTATAAGGGGGAATATATATGGACTTAGTATCCGGTAGCACATCAATAGAAAAATTAATCTCTCGATCTGGTAGAAGGCTTGGAAGCTCATCCAGAAACACATCTGGAAACTCATTCACTACAGGGACAGATTGGAGAGTTAGCGACTCTGCTTCTATATCCTGAACCCGGACTAAATGATAAATATAACCTTTATCAATCACCTTCCTTTCCTTAAGATAGGAAATAAACCTACCTCTTGGAGGTGCTGTATTTCCCTTCCACTCTAAAACTGGTTCTCCTGAAAAAACTGGAAACGAATTATTTTTGTTCTGCAATCAACATTGGCTTAACAAGAAGCTAACAAATGGATACCCATAATAATATCAAAATCTACCATTTTCAGCTCATTCAGATCAACCATAGTATGACGGTCACAAATCACAACCACACAATTTTTATATACCCAACTAGCTATCACTGAGTCACCGATAGGTGTAGACACTTCGAAAGGTTTAATTGGCTCAGGTTTTACCCCAAATAGACCGGCAACATAAGGAGTAGCATATGATAATGTAGAACCTAGATCAATCATTTCATATACGTCATGAGAATATACTGATAATATACCTGTGACAACATCGAGGGAAGACTCAAGATCCTGTCGCCCTGCCAGCGCATAAATACGGTGCTGATGACCACTTGAACTGGGTGCTCCTCCTCTACCTCTGCCACAACCTGCTAGTGTCTTTGAGCTGTGTCCTGGAGGGCATACAGATGTTGAAAAACCAGCTGCTGATCCTGTGGGCTGGACCATACCTCTACCACCTCTCGATGGACAGTCATGCATAATATGACCTGGCTGACCGCAGGCATAGCAAGCATCTGAACCCAACCAGCACTGTCCTTAATGTAACTTAGAACACTGAGTACATCGTGGTAAGGGTGGTCTTATCTGGCCAGAATCACCCCTATACTGAGAACCCAAAGCTCTGAAACTCTAACCCTGTCTGGAGTGAATAAGTCTATCAAATCTCTGGCCCGTATATCGTAGAGGTGCACTAGTCGCTGAATAGCCTGAGTGCCTAGAATACTGCTGCCTCTGACCCCCTCTAAAATCACTAACAGGACCTGAGGATCTAGCCCTCTTACTATAACCCCTATTATACTCATGCTCGCTCTTTTGTTGTCGTTATCGCTCTTCCAAATTTTGGGCATGGGCCTGAATGCGAGAAATATCCATACCTTCTTGAAGTGAGGCCCCGTCAAACACTCATCCATCAAATGTGGCCCCAAAAAATTTATAAACTGATGTATACGGTCTCCCATATCAACTACCATTGTTGGAGCATACCTGGCCAAGGAATTAAAACGAAGGCTATACTCTAGGGCACTCATATTCCCTTGTCTAAGATTCAAAAACCTATCAGCTCTGGCTCGTCGAACCTCTGGCGGCAAATAGTGTCGGAGGAAAGCATCTACAAACTCTTACCATACCGGTGGAGGTGCGTTGACTCCTCTAGAAGACATCCAAACAGTATACCAATGAGTCGCAACATCCCGCAATCTATAGGAGGCCAATCCTATTGACTCAACATCTAAAACATGTAATACCCGCAATGTTCTCAACATTCCATCTATGAAGCTCTGCGGGTCCTCATTTGACTTAAAGAATTCTGGAGGGTTCAAACTAATAAAATCATAGGCTCTGGCACTGACAGAGCTATCACCATGACATGTACCTTGCTGCTGGGCCTTAGCGATGACTAACTGGGTCAGCACCTGGATGGCCTCTCTCATCTCCTAGCCTGTGGCATCTGGTGGAGGAACTGGGCTGCTGGAGCTAGAGCTGAGTCTCCTTCATGCTCCTTAGAAGTAGGCGGTGAGTGAGAGGACCGGGATGGAACCTCATTCTGAGACTCGCCCTCCTCTATATCTGTCGGCGGTACATACTCAGTCCTCCTACCTGTCCCTGTCTTGCCATTTTGGGCTACTTTAGCTTTTCTGGTCTTAGGCATCGCTAAAAACATAACGCACTGTTAGGAAAAGGGAAATTCTTATATCATGGCTCTATTGCACGATCTATGATGAAAAAAAAGGTCAATCATTCCTATATGCCCGCAGCCTCCTATTTATAAGAGTGGCGCGCTTCACACCCATAAACAAGACTCCACTGGACACGACTCGTAGACACAACCTAGGATGAACTGCTCTAATATCACTTTTGTCATGACCCAACCGGAGGGTCATGACAGGCACCCGGAGCTAACCTACCGAGCACCTCTCATCATACTCTTATAATTATATTTAGGTGAGCCACATGTCTAACACATAATTAACACGAGCCAAAAAGACACAAGTTCCATCAAACATTGGCGCATCTATATAAACATCCTTAACTATGCCCAAATGTACAAGCCGACAAGGCTACCAAAAATGATATACAAAATATAAACCGATAAGGTTATGAGATATCTAGCTATGTACATTTTTCTACGAGCCTCTACATGGAGTATGTAATATCATAAAGACGGGATAGGACCCCGCCATGCCCAAGTATGTACACAAAAAGAATAATGCCAACTACTGCAGCTCTGGATCAAATAGAGCACTTCTATGCAATCACTGATGAAGCAGCCTAAGAATCTGGTCTGTCTGCCTGTCGATCTGCGGGTATGAACGCAACGTCGACAAATAAATGTACGTCAGTACGAACAATATACTGAGTATGTAAGGCATGAATAGCAACATGATGAAAGCATGAAGATAGCATAAGATAAAGAGAACAATTTGTACCTCGTGATACCTCTTAAGACAATTGTCATATATAATTAACCTTTCTCTAGAGGAAACATTTCATACATACACATATACGATACCATACCTAGCCATATAAGCTTGGTATCTCTCATACCCGGCCATAATAGGGCTCGGTGGTGTCCATACCCGGCCATGACAGGGCTCGGTGTTGACCATACCCAACTGTAATGTGCGCGCAATAGATATATACCCGGCCATATAGGCTCGGTGTCACAAAATAGATATATACATGTATAACATACATGAGTATCCAAAGGAAGCATTACAACTCTATCGGGGTGACATAGGGTCGGTAAACCCCCGATTTCTATTATGGAATCACCATCATTATCATCATCATCATCATCATTATCATCATTATCAATAATATCCTAAGAATCTTGAAAATCATGAGCTTCTAGCATTTTTCTAGGAAAAGGACATTACAGATATCTTAGATGGACTCACAATAAGGAAATCATGCCTTTAGAAAGAAAAGGTTAGCCTTAACATACCTTTACGTCTTCTTAACTACTTAACGTTCTCCTTCAAAGTCCGAAAAATATATATTCAAGAGGATTCATACTAAGGCTAAGTCTTAAAAACACTCTTAAGTTCAAACTAGTATAATTAACGAGCTAATGGAATTTGGGCAGCACTTCCCCTATTTTATCAACTTCCACCAAATTACAAATCAACTCCCAAACAACAATAATAACATTCAAAATGCCATATTCAAGAAGTGATATTCAATTCAATCTCAAAATTATCCAAAATCCCCTTTCAAGTTCATCTCATAGTCATCAACTTCACTTCAACACTTTATGGCTTCTCCACTTTAATTCTTTTCCTTTCTAAGAGTGAATAACCTTCACATAAACTCAATCATATAAATAATATGAAGAAATTACCTTATAATATAGGATGTTCACCTTAGTCAACTCCCTCCAAGACTAAGTTCATCACAACTTTTGAGAGAAGCAAGAACAATCACCTTCCATGGATTATCTTTAAGGTTTTGATGTTGATCTTCTCTCTTGATGATATGGAAAGGTTTGAAATGTTATGGAACCTTCAAGAACTCTCTAGAAGTGTGGAGAAATAAGTGTGGGAGTTTGATATAAAAAAATGGGATCTTTTGGGATTTAAAAAGGTGCCAAAGTTGCCCCCCGCATCAATTTGCCGTGGAGATGCGGCTCAGCATATGGGATATGCGGCCCCATCTCCCCTCCTCTCCATGGGGAGGAGGTTGGGCAGTGAGGCCAGAAAATTTAGGGAGTTTTCTGCCAATATGCGGTGTTGACACCAAATTTTGGCTCATCCTGCTTGAAATTAATGTCTCAGCACAAAATGCAACTTTTTACATATTTTTCAAATATTAATACGATTTATTGATAATTATCCTTATTTATGCAAAGATTAGGATTCTTATCAATTTATTTTCATTCCAATTAATTTCAATAATCATTAATTTTTCAAAGTCATTTGTACATACACAATACAACACTGCAATATTATTTCAGTGAATAATCAGTTTTTAATTCTTTGCAGCACAGTATATTTTCAAGTATCAATCACATATTATTATTATTATTATTATTATTATTATTACTTACATTTTTTTTAGATGTATATTATTATTATTATTATTATTATTACTTGCATTTGTTTAGATGTATAATAGTTATGCTTTAATACAGTCCGTCAGTATTGAAAATCCGGAAGAGTTTATTGCAAGCACAGTTAATTCAGAGATATTTAAAATTCACCTTGTGCAGATTATCGGTGATCAAATTGATTTTTTTTTAATTTTTTACTCCCTAATATAAGAAACATGTTTACTTTATTTTAGACCTATGAAAAGCCACTTTTAGCTTTTTTTAATACACATTTGCACACACCACAATTGGAAGAAATCATATTTTTCTTTAGCTTATCTTTTCTCTACGGACCCCACATATTTTTTTCTTTTTGACTTTTTCATCTTCTCCCTAAATTCACTAATTTACCCTTCATTTTTTCAACGACACAATCTCTTCTTTTTCTACCCTCAGATCTTTCTCTCTTTCTTTTGAACTTTTCTTTCCTATTTTATCTCACCTCTCTCCCTCATTTTTCTCCCCACACACGTAGCCATCCCTCTTCCCTCTAAAAAATTAAAGAAACATCTCTCTTTCTTCTCAAATCCTACCAAACATAAACTTCAACCCAAAGCCCCATCCCACCTTCATCTTTCTTTTACCAATCTCCCTGGCTATTTTAAGCACCACCAATTGTAGCGGTTCTAATTTTTTCGATCCATATTTGCACTTGCCTCATTTAAAAGGAAAGTATCTCGGGGAAGTATGGTTGTCAATCGTATCGGGAAAAAGAAAAAAAATATATTTCTACGTGGATGGTGCTCTAAATGGACTTATTTTTAGAGTCGCCACCAAATTTTTAGGAAATTAGGAAAAACCAATTCGAAAAGGGTTCATTTAAAGCAGTTAAGTTTTAAAAGAATTCTAATCTAACCAAAGTATGGGTAAGGGTTCTGGTGATCTCCCGGGGAAGGTGTTAGGCACTCCGGTATTAAGGATTCGTAAAATACGGTTGACCTAGGGGTTCTAATAGTATGTCTACGTAGATATAAATTGGTTGTGATAAAAATAGTTTTTGTTTTATATTTCCGCAAATAGAAATTAGGCATTTATGCAAATCAAGAATCAAAAGTGATAAAATTTTACCCAAAATTGGGCGTTTAGGGTGTCGGATTAGAACACTTAGGTTAATACCCGAAGGCTCTTAGCATAAGTAGGACTCTACGTAAGTCCACCCAAAAAATAGTTTCGAAAAAATATTTCGAAGTGTAAGAAAATAGTTTTTAAGAAAATAGTTTAGATACACTATTATAGTCCATATAATATTCTACATACATATATATAGTCCATTTTTATTTCTATGCTTTTCTAAGTTTTAGTCAATTTTTATTCTTTTTCGCCTAAGTCTAAATAATCATATTAGTCTCACAAGTTTTGTCTAAATCATTCCACATGTCCAGGTCCATAGGGTTTTAAGAATGTTCAAATCAGTCGCACATTTTACAAAGTCGGTAGTTTTGGCCCTTTAGTCAAATCAGTCCCAATTTGTGTTTAAAGTCTCAAAATTAGTCTTGATTTTTGTAGTAAACTCATTTGTGGCGACTCTAATTAATGACAATCTCATAAGAGTTCCAATTAGCACGATAATTAGGCAAATAATCAATTTAAAGTGCATAATTTAAATGAGGTAGAGAATTTGGGTCGAACAAGCCCAAAAGGAAAACATGTATGCAATCAGTCTCGTTTTAATTCCACGTATGCTCCATTTTGCTCCGAGTTGGGTCGACTCGATCTAGATACGTTACCAACGGGTTTTGGATGGACAAAGGTACAAACAGATGTGCATGACACTAGTATATATTCATGAATTAAACTAAGCATATATATAAAAAAAAATTATAATAATTATTACACAAGCAAAAAATAAATTACAGGCCATCCTAATAATGTAAAGTAACGGTAAATGATAAAAAATGGTTTAAACGAATAATAGGGCCAAAGCAGTAGTAACGACAGACCAAGCATAGTAACAGGAGTGTCAGGCCCAAATGATAGGCCCAAATCTTTATTTCCTTACACAAGTTTCTAAGTGCCAAGCCGTGATATGCACAATATACAACCCAATTTTCATCTCAAAATTTCTAAGTGTCAAGCCGTAGTATACATAGTATACCATGGATATACTAAGATAGAGAGCAAACCCATGAAAGGCATACCCTCTATACAGTCCAATATACACCATATATCCAGCACATATATATCCGCCAATACCAACTTAGATCACACAGGGAACTCCAAGTCTACCTAGTGATCCACAACCCCCAAAACTTATGTTCTAGCAAGGTTGAATAAACAACTAAAGCCAACCATAATTTTAAAACTGATAAACAACAAGCTCAAAACATGAATGTCAACTAGCATAGCGTCACGCCCCAAATCTGGAGGGCCGCGACCGGCACCCGGTGCCTACCTGGATCGGGCGAACCAACATTTAAATTTACATTTAGCTAAGAACGTGGATAGGTCTAAAGTGGCCACCTGCACTCAGAAAAATCCTAACACAAATATATACATATAACTCTCTACGGTTTGGCCGCTTCATCAAGAAACAAAACATAATTGTATGCGGTTCGGCCACCTCATGGAATATATGCGAAACTGCCTAAACCACTGTACAAGCCGAAACGGCTCTCATAAGTAACTATGCATCAAAGGATGGGCCATGGACTGACTGACTGTACTGAACATGTTTCTACAAGCCTCTAAAGAAGCCTAATTGAGTCATGGTCGGGACAGGGCTCGGGCCCACCCGTCATCCATAAACACAAAAGAAAGACTCCACATAGACCTGGAGACTCCGAACAAAAGAGACCTCACCACCAGCGGATGTCAAGTACTGTCTACTGAGGAGTTCTGTCAATCTGTCGATCTATACCTGCAGGCATGAATGCAGCGCCCCCCAGCAAAAGGGACGTCAGTACGAAAAATGTACCGAGTATGTAGAGTAGAAGAGTAACATACACATAGGAGTCATGAATGAAATATGAAAATCATAAGCTAAACTGACTAACTGAATATACCTGTATGTCTGACTGTCTAAACATATCTGTATGAATGCATCTATATGTCTGACTATCTGAACATACCTGTATGAATGCATCTGCTTACTGAAAATGCCTTTGAGGGCGTATGATATGCATAGGTCATAGTGTCGAGGAACGTACGGCCCGATCCATATACCATATAGGCCCCTTCGGGCATAATAACATAATGGCCCCTTCGGGCATAATAGCATAATGGCCCTTTCAGCCATCATAATCATCATCACTGTGCACCAGCTGATCAGGTAGTAATGTGTATATAACGCCTCGCCCATTTCCCCATACCCCATATATATATATATATAACGGATATAACGCCTTCTGGTCACGGGTCAATATGCATATAGGTAAATGCATGCAATGCATAAATGTGGACTAACATTATCATAATACAAACTCAAGACCCATGAACAGAAGGAACAATCATAACAAAGGGGTACAGGATCATCAAGAGTGGGTATACTCCTAATACTTCTAAGAGTAGAGTTATATGGAGACTCGATTACTCGTTGTTCGCTTATATCATAGCATCATGCCAAAAAGAAAGAAATGGAAAGCCTTAACATACCTAGAAGCTTAATTCTCGACTTTTCCAACTTACTTTCTATCTTGCAATCTACATAAGATCATTCGTAGTCTCGTAATCTACATATAAAATCATTCATACTATTGTTAGGCTCATTATCATATGCTTGTCTTAAGTCCTCAAATTAAATCCTCTTAAAATTTGCCGAAATTTGGGCAGCATCTCCCCTGTTTATATCCCTAGCCCGAAATCACAATACCAATAAAACAATAACAAAAACAGCGCTAACAGCAACAACATTATCATCAATACCAAAATATACTCGATAAAACATCCCACACGATGTTTACCTAATTTCTCAACCAATCAATCGACTTTATGAAGCTTTAACAACTAAATCTCCTTGATACAATTCGTAATATCAATAATAAGGAATATCCTTACCTCAATCAAGGTTGGAAGAACTTGAAATCTTATTTATCTTCAATAGGATCCTTTGATCCGTCAAGATTTTGATGTATAAAACAAGAACTACAAAACTGTCTACGCTTCCCAAGCCTCGGATGTAATCCCGTTACTTTAATCCTCTAAAAAAAACATGATCCTTCAATGTTTCTTGGGTCTCTCGGAAGCTTTTTGGTGGACAGCAGTGGAGAAAATGAAGCCAAAGACCAGATTTTGGTATTAAATAGGAGCTCAAGGTCGGTTATTGTAGCACGCGGTTCTGCTCTATCAGCCTAACTTGTAACGTCTATAATTCTCTTCTCCGATGTCGTATCGACGAGTGGTTTGTTGCATTGGAAACTAGACTCGACGAGCTTCATTTTAGGCTTTTGTTCACCTAAAAAATCCTCATAATATAAAAGATATTCCTTCCCCAAGTTGGACCAGAATTATCGTACGAAACCTTGCCCATCTTTTCTCCAAAGTCATATTACTCAATTTCTTCCACTCATTTCCTTATAAGATCTTCCGGTATTCCTTATATACATACTTTACTCATAAAATATACTTAATAATGATTCGCTACATATATTACAAAGTTATTTTAATTAGCCATAGATCGACATACTTACGCTTAAATTTAACAAGTGCTTCTTTAGAAGTATGGGATGTAACGCATAGGAAAGGAACCAAGTAATTTCAATACCAAACAAGTTGCGAAAAATCGAAGTTTAAAGAAGTCTTTAGTGCAGAAGAATGATATAGAGGGGAATTATCACCTAGGATTATGATTAGTAGAGGACAGATTCAAGCAAAAGTGAGAAAAGACTGGTTTAGTCTCAATATTCTTCAATTTCCAAATTTTCAAGTTATAATCAATCAGATTTTAAAAATTCACTTAGACAGTTGACAAATCAAACTAGTGGTAGAAGACATTTCAATTCTATTATTTTACAAAAAAAATGATATCACAGAAGCAAGTTCAAGGTCTAAAGTTATTTTCTAAGTCAATTTTAACCCAACAGGTCCAGATGTCAAGCAACATAAGTCACAGATTTAAAATACTTCCCAGGTTCTCAAATTCTAGCTTAGGTTCAATCATAGGTCACAAAAATCTCAACTCAACACAAGAATCATCTTAGCATATGAATTGCCTCATGGAAGACACTGACATGGTCTAATGGTTTATACTTAGTCTTGTTCTTAGAACATAAACAAACTAGTCCAATACAACTATAGGAGCAAACATAGTTTCATTAGGCCATAAAGAGTAGTCATGGCAGGTCACAAATAATAGGAAAAACTCATATGAAAGCAATTACATATCCCACAAGGGTCTAAACCATGGCTAGGATAGGTTCATGGCACTGTTCTAAGTTCAAAAATCCCCTGAAACATGTCTTACTTCAAATAAAGAAAGCAAGGGTAGGAGTCATACTAGCAAACAACAACAGGCAGTCTATAGTGAGCACACAACTAAGGACAAAGCACATAAATGGCTAAGTATCCATATGGTGAATGAAGAAAGTTAATTTTAATCTCTTTTAGTTTAGTTTTAGTTTGTTAAAGCATAGAATAGTTCAATAGTAACCAAGGGACATAGGAAACAAGTTTCAAAAATTAGACACATAGAAAAGAAGGGAAAAAGAATTCTGAGCTTATCATTAGATTCAGTTTCATACTTCCTATACTTAGTCCATTTAGATAACAATGTTAGACCAAGAAAACCAAGCAAACTATAAGCAATGCTACTATCAGATGCAAATCACAAACCAATCAAGAAAGACAAACTCCCCATACTTTCTATTCTTTATTCCTCTTAGAAAAATCCTCAAAAGTAACAGGATCAACATCCATACAATATTCAGACTTCAAATTCCCTAAAAGAAAACTAACAAGGAAAGTCACAGGTCTTTAAGGCCCTTATTTTAAACAAATATGCCAATTATTAGTCTTATAATTCAACTAGGTAAGTTCACTGAGCCATTTTTTAGACTTCTAATGACTGACAGGATTCAAAAAGGGCAATTCACAATGTAACCCTAACAAGTAACAGCCACAAGACAACCCCACTCCTAAATCTTTTAAAGTCACAGAGTCAAGAACAAGGAAGTCAAAATATCTTTTAAAGATTCTTGGAACTAGCAGAGTTTCCATATCAGCATTCCAGGTTCAAGTAAATAATTTTTAAGAAAAAGGGAGAGTCTTCAACATACTAGTTTTTAAAAGAAGGTTTGAAACCATCTTTACAAGTTTATGTGACAAATAGGAAGAGAAACAGTCTCAGATTATGAAGATGAGCTCAACATGAGCATGAAAAGCAAAGGTTTAGATCAAATTCAAACAAATAAGGCAACACAAAATCTCAAACAAGAAATAATTCCAGGTTTTGAGATCATTTTCAAGTTCACAACAACCTTTAGAAGGTACTCTAAGATCAAACATATATCAGGTTCCCAACTCTGGTTTCAAAAGCAACAATAAACTTACAGAATACAACAACAGACCTAGGTAACTGGCCCACGGGAGGGCAGTAGACTTGTAATCACAAAGGAGATCCATACACAATAGTTAAGCAAAAACAACCTCTTTCTTTCCTTTTATAGCAGATTCTAGGTAAAGCATTGGCAATACACACAAATTCAAAAAGTGAGTTTTAAGACTTCACAGACTCCACTACCAGGAAATTTCAGAACCTTACCCTACCCTGTAGGAATACTCAACCAAATTTAGTGGATCATATGACTCATTCATTCCTTGTTTCAAAACATTAGTGATACTTCCAAAGCAATTTTTCAGAATTTCAAATTACAAATCTACTTCCAAACATGGCCTAAAGCCATCTCCACAAAGAAGCTGTAAGTTCATTAGCCATAAATCAAGTTGTAAAAGGACCTATTTCTAGATTTTGTATCATAGATAGTGAGGGATGACAAGACATGATCATTAGATTCATAGTAAACTCAAAGTGCCAGTGTTACCGGGTACAGCTTTGCCATGGTCCCCTTAAGTCTCTATATCTTAGGTTCATTAAGAGGTCATAGAAACATTGTTTATCACATAATTTCCTTAACATACAAGCAGTCATGCAAAGGACATTAGGAAGGGGCCTTAGGCTATTATCCCCAACCCTTTGCTTCTAGATTTGAACAACACAGGTTCAATCACAAATACAGGAATCATAAATAGAGTTCAACTAATGATGTAAGTCAAACTAGAACCTGAAAATCCACAAGAGTAGGAAGGAATATAAGACTATCTTTAGGAATAAACATGATGCAAGTAGGGCCAAAGTAAGTCAAAATTGATGATAAGTTCACATTGAAAACAATTATGTGTTCTAAAGGAGGTTCATGTCACTGCCCTAAGCCACAAAGTGATACATTCAAGAGTATTATAGTCAACAGGATAGCATATGCAAGCTGCAGGGTCAGTTATAAGAAAAGAAGGCAGGAAAGTCATGAACCATCACTAACGCTTAATCTCCAGAATCCATTTAGGGGTTGGGGGGTGGGGGGTTTAGACTCTAGTTTTTTTTTATTTTGAGTAAGTGTCAACATGATATGGCAAATGAGAAGGATACTTAAAACTTATCTGGCGAAGGCATTCTCATGGGAACATATCAGCGATGGCTCAGGTGGAAGGTTAATACACACACAAGACCAAAGATATTCAAATCCTTCTAATAAACTAGTTAGACAAATTAGCGACCTATCCAGTTCTTACTTTTCAACAAAATTTTCTTTTTAGAGTCTCCAGTTTACATTTAACCGTTCTAGTGTCCCTCAAACAAGTATGCCAAATCATTTTCCAAACTTTCATATGTCATACCAAGTTAAAGAAAAGAAAATGCATATCAAATAAGGCCAATAGTTATGAAGGCAGGCAAAGAATCCCTTTCTTATAGTCTTAACATGTTATTCAAGTCAAGTCAAAGAGAATCAAGGGTTTAGGAAGTCATTTTTCACAGGTTTGGAAAGAAAATAATCCCAAAAGGATGAAAACACATTCTAACATCCATAATACCAAACAAACAGAAGTTTAACACCTTTTAAGTTCAAATATACGTGAATAAGGGTATAAGCATAATATTTTGATCTTTCAAAGTTATTTTCTCCATCTTGAGTAGTCCTAGGAGATCATGGAAGTTAACACACAAGGCAGATTCAAAAAAAAAAAAGAAACAGAGTTATGCATGAACAAGTTATTTTTTAAAAGGGAATAAAGCCTTAACTTCAATCTTTTGAAGCCAGTTTTATTTTATGATCACTTAACCATCTCAGATATGCTCCTATCACTTTCTAGTAACCATTTTGAATAGGACTTAACTAATGATTAATGCACACAAGAAACAGGCTTAATTTAGAGCTTTGAGCAGTTTTAGACAATAAGCATATGACAGTCACCCACAAAAACTAACCAGGTAATCCATACTCTATTGAGAACCATCCAACAACTAGAAAGCAAACTAGGTAACCATGACAGGACCAAAAGATATCCAGGAAACATAGAAAACAACAGCTGAACTTCCAGCCTTTTAAGACTAACATATGAGGCAATAAACAAGGTCCAAAGTGAACACATAACTCATTTTTAGCTTAGTAAACCTTAATACTCAATAGTTAATTGTTAAAGAATCATTATTTTCCCTTTTTAAACTTCATTACACCCATATTACATCATGGCAGCCTTAAACTTTCAATGAAACAGTAACTAATCAAGACTTGCACCAAAAGGTTCAAAATCACACATAAATAGATACAAACACTAAGTTCTTTAAATGGAATTCTTAAGATGACTTTAGAATCACATATAGGCAGACAGTAGCAAACAAATTGAAACAATAAATGTGGAAAAACCCAGAGTAGGATAGTACCTTTCTATGGGGCAACCAAAAGATCAAAGCAATAGGGATCAGATCACAACTTCAGCACCAACACTAAAGCCCTTAGAAATCAACCTTTTCTTTGCAAACTTTTCTTTTACTAGTATATCTAGAGTAGTCTAAATAGGATACATATTTTGTAGTGCTCTTGTATATCTAGTAGTGATATAATATAGTATATAGGCTATGTATAAGAGTGGTATATTTATTGAATATATTTTATGATAAGAGGGATTTTTTTTACTTCGGATTTTCTCAAACAAGACTCCCAAAAAAAGAAGAAGACCCTTTCTCCTGGTCACTTCTCTCTATTTATAGGAATAGAAATAGGTTTAAGGAAAAAAATGGAAAGGAAAGCCCACTCACCACCGAATTCCCCCCAATTTGAAACCCTCATTCAAAATTCAAAAAATCCAGTAAAATTCCAACAACATTACAGCTAATTTTCATACTAATTCGTACCTCAACCAACGAGAATTTTACATATCACACAAAATAATGAACTTATATCCTAAAATCAAAAAATAAAATCCAACAAATCAGCAAAATACTAGGATTGTACACCTAGAAATCGTGAAATGTCGTTGAATGTATTAAAATACGCGTATAAAAATAGTTATTTAGGCAAATAAAAAATTTAAACTTGCAAATTTAAAATATTAGCTTCAAAAAAAACCTAATATTGATATAGTTCCGGAGAAAATTTAAGCATGCGAAGAGTACGATAAAAAATAAACCGTAATTCGCACGTCGTCTTAATTAACAATTTTCCCGAGTTAGACGGGAGAAGATACGCATTTTCTTTTTGAATTATATTTATGAAGTTAATTAAATCGTAATTTTCTTGCATATCAATTTTTACAGAATAATAATTAAATGTTAATTTTTGCAATTTTCTCGGGATTTTTAAATTTTAAAATTTTTAAGGGCATCCTTACTTTGTCTTGGACTCAGGAAATTTGAAAAATTAAAATACGGATTTTTTGAGGTGAAAATTAGGTGTCAACAATTGCCCTTCAAAGTGCAAGGATGACAAGGCCATCCTTGAGCTACGAATTTGACAAACCTAATTTTTACCGAATAACAGGAATTACAGCTCTTCTTGCGCAAAATTTTGGAAGTATGGCCAGACCCCAGTTTCTGGGCTTTCTACATATCTCAGGCTAAATGAGAATTCAGGCCGTTTGTAGTTCTGACTCTATGAGGACTATGAAATAAAGAGTTTTCTTTAAACTATCCCGAGGTATCCTAAAATAATTATAGAATATGGCCGAGCCTCGAATTTTGATTAGCCTACATATCCCTGGATTTGGGTATCAGGCCAATTGTAGTTCGACTCGATAGCCCAAAAAGAAATATCCTTTTATGTGGGACCCCCTTTGGCTATTTTCGGTTGAAAATCCGAACTAGAGGCGGTTTTTGGAAATGACTTATTGGTGTTCATGTTTGAAGTGATCTCCAATCCCTGGTGTGGAAAGCTTAACTCTCGTACACGGTTTTTGACCGGTTGCTCAAGACAAGTTCCACGTTTGCTCGTCTTGAGTCTGGCTCTTGTGCTCCTATCTTGGCAGCTTTCAGCCATTCCCCAAATGCTGAGTCCTGCGTGTTAGCTTCTGAAAAACTTTGATTTTACTATAATCATACCTGAATGGCATCTCGTCATTTTGCTGACATCAAAATTGTCTTCCAATATTATGTCTGCCTTTTCGCGAATGCTCATCCGTCTTCTTTCTTTTCTCCTGTAAGTGTGTTTTTTTCGTATTTTTTAGAAGACGATCTACTATGGATAATAATCACGATACTTTGACTGGCTCTTTTTTCATCATTTTCAGAGGTTTTCATCGTTCAATGATAACTTCTGTTGGGATCTGGGTCGGGCTATACCACATTTCTGCGAACCTACACACCCCAGTCCGGTTGTCGTTTTCGTAAACAAGGTTTTACTAATGAAAACAGTGTTTTCAAGTGCGGAGTCATTTTTATTTCTTATGACATCCGCCACCCCTGAAAATTTGGACTCATATCATTTTCACATATTGCGGTGACTGTCGCCAATCTGGTGTCGACTGCTTCGTTATACTCATACGAAGCTTGTGGTATACCAGTTCGGGACTACATCACTTATAGTCAAAAATACCCAAATGTAGACTACACATCAGAGTGCAGTATCATATTCCTTTCATGATGACTACTAACCTCTGTATCCAGAATTACAACATTTAGTCAGAATTTTCAAGTTAACTGCTGCACATTCAAGTGCGGAGCTTTTTCTCATGACTACCACTATCCCTAAACCATGATTACGTTAACTTAAAATAGACTGCAATAGCGACCACAAATTTTGATGTAGGAATCACATTCATATGTCAACGATTGCGGACATCAACCTCGGAATTATGCTACCTATTTTTGGCCAGGTATATGAATGACGACTCAGCCCCCTTCGGCACGTAGTCTTTTAATCCATATCGTCATTTTGAGGAATGAATCTTACCTTGGTGGCAAGACTTACACTTTCCTTTTTTGACTCCAGGGAAGAATACCCGCCCGTCGACAGGGTTCACATTTTCCAAAAGGACTAGACTTGATTGTGAATACGGTATTTTAATACCAATATCAACGCGTCATTTTAATTTTTTATATTTTTGAGTGTCCACTCAGCCAATGTATCAAGGCAAGCCATGCGACGTCTAGGCTGAGGTCTCAATACCTTGACACAATACTGTTTAGCGGAGACCCAGCTTTTGGTACTGTGATTATATCTTTCAGTAATATTTAAAGTTTTTCTTTTTGTAAAAATATCCGTGCTCTGCAAAATGAACAAACTTATCAGCGTAAAGCAAACTTTACTAGGGGAGGGCTTCATTACCCTTTCGTACACTCTTTTGCGCCACTATTCCTTGACGCTTCATCTTCACTTGGCTTGTTGCTGTTACCCTGTTTTAAACATTCTAGCAAATGAGTTAGTGTAAAACATTCATGCTTGCTTGTTCCTGCATCCACATAAAAATTTGTCAGTTTCCTATATGGTCGACCGCTTTTCCTGCATATGGACTTCTTCCGTTCATATCTCGGCAGGAAAGGATGCTCATTTTCCTTAAAATCTTTTATTTTTCTAGTAGAGCTGAAAAGTTTTTTGGTGATGATTTTGAAAAATATATGCATATTTTGGTACATTATATACGTTTTGAAAATAATATTTTACATACCCCCTTTTAATGTCATGACATTGATTACTCAAACAAGGTCTTCCGTCTCTTTCCTCCTTTTTGATCTTGACTTGTGAAATTTTCGAACCCCTTTCGAAAATTTTGCCCCAATTCGTATACATCTTGATACTAATTTTGAATTTCTCCATGTCGAAGGAATTTTTGAGATCCTCTCAAAAAAAATTCCCCAGTGTACAAGTTTTAATCAGTTCGTTCCTTTGGACTGATATGCTTAAAGAATTTTTGAGGTCCTCTCAAAAATTCTGCTCCAGTTTCCTTGTGGGGTTACTTTCATCTTTGTCTTGCTAAAACATTTCTGAGGTTTCCTAAGGTTTGTTGGGAATCTTGTTTGGAATGACCGAGCTTGGGAGAGGCCTACGTATCCCGTTTCGGGAATCAGGTCGAAACGTAGTTCGAGGTAAACATATTGGAATTTTTTTGTGAGACCGAACTCAAAAAAGTACCTATGTATCCCAAATGGGAATCAGGTCATAACGTAGTTCAAAATACATAATTTTGGAATTTTTTGGTTAAAGTGCCCGAGCTTGGAAAAACGCCTACGTATCCCCTTATAAGTATAAGGAATCAGGTCCTTGCGTAGTTCGTACATGATTTTGGATTTTTTTTTTCTAAAAAAATGCAAAATTGCAAGCAAAGGAAATGCAATTAAAGTAACATAAATTGTAGAAACCCTGAATCTTCGTAGTCGTCTTCTTCTTCACACGTAATATCTCTTGATGGCATCCGAATTTATTGCTCTTGGCCACTCTTGACCATCCATCTCAGCAAGCACCACGGCTCCTCCCGATAGTACTTTCGCACCATATAGGGCCCTTTCTAGTTTGGCGCAAACTTTCCTACCAATTGCCCAAATTGAAACACCCTGGTTCTAACATGCTTGTTGAAAGCTCGTGCCATTCTTTGTTGGTACAATTGACCATGACAAACAACAATCATTCGCTTTTTATCTATCAAAGCAAGTTGCTCATACCTCTTGCGGATCCATTCTGCATCGTCCAACTCAGCTTCTTGTATTATTCGAAGTGAAGGGATTTCTACTTTGGCTGGTATTACTGTTTCAGTGCCATACACCAACAGGTATGGAGTGGCCCCAGTTGAAGTTTTGGCAGTAGTGCGGTATCCCGGTAATGTATAAGGCAATTGTTCGTGCCAGTCTTTGTAGTTATCGATCATCTTTCTGAGGATCTTCTTGATGTTTTTGTTGGCGGCTTCCACATCCCTATTCATTTTTGGCCGGTATGCGGTTGAATTCCGGTGAGTGATTCGGAACTGTGCACACATGTCTTTCATCAAGTGACTATTCAAATTAGCCCCATTGTCTGTTATGATTGATTCTGGGATACTAAATCGGCATATGATGTTATTGCGCACAAAGTCTGTGACCACTTTCTTTATTACCGATGAATAAGATGCTGCTTCCACCCACTTCGTGAAGTAGTCTATGGCGACCAAAATGAAGAGGTGTTTGTTTGACACAGCTGGCTCAATTGGCCCTATGACATCCATGCCCCAAGCAGTGAATGGCCAAGGTGACGTCATAGCATTCAGTTCTGTCGGAGAGACCTTTATCAAGTCTCCGTGAATCTAACACTTGTGGTATTTCTGGACGAATTTGCTACAATCATTCTCCATGGTCATCCAGTAATAACCTATTCTCAAGATTTTCTTTGCTATCACGAACCCATTCATGTGAGGCCCACAGGTTCCGACATGTACTTTTTCAATAAATCTCGTGGCTTCAACAAAGTCAACACATCTAAGCAATCCCAAATCCAAAGCTCTTTTGTACAGGACACTCTTGTTGAGGAAGAAACCATTCGCTAGCTTGCTGATATTTCTCTTTTGATTTAAGGTGATGCCTTCAGGATATTCTCATTTCTCCAAGAAAATTTTAATGTCAACGTACCAAGGTTTTCCATCAGTCTCTGCCTCTACAAAAGCACAGTGGGCTGGTTGATCTCTGATCTCAATTTTGACAGGATCAATGTACTGTCGGGATGCTGAATCATGGATGCTATTGTTGCCAATGTGTCAAAAAACTCATTCTGGGTTCTTGGGATGTGTTTGAACTTGACTTCTTAAAACCGATATTTCAATCTTTGCACAAGTCCAACATACGGTATGATCTTTCCATTTTTGGTGGCCCACTCTCCTTGAACCTGATGGATTAGCAAATCTGAGTCGCCGATTACTTGAAGTTTTTTCACATCCATGTCGAGGGCTAAACGTAGACCTAAGATACGTGCTTCATATTCAGCCATGTTGTTGGTGCAACTGAAGCTCAACTTGGCTGCCACCATATAATATTGGTCCGAATCTGAAACCAAGACGGCAATGATTCCTGATCCTTTAAAGTTGACCGCTCCATGAAAGTATACTTTCCTTCCTGACTCATCTTCACTTTCTTCGCCTTCAGTTGTCATTATTTCTTCATCCAAGAAGTAAGTCCACAAGGGTACGGGATTATCATCTATTGAACTTCCCGCCAGTAAATCTGCCTGTCCTTGCCCTTTAACTGCTTTCTGCGCAACGTATTGAATGTAGAACTCACTTAATACCATTTACCATTTGGCCAACTTCCCTATGGGCATAGGTTGGCAAAATATCTACCTTAGTGGATCAATTCTTGAGATCATATGGGTCGTGTATGCAGCCATATAATGTCTCAACATCTGAGATACCTAGGTTATAGTGCAACACATCTTTTCCACCAAGAAATACCTAGATTTTCAGGGCATGAACTTCTTACTTATGTAATAGATAGCTCTCTCTTTCTTGCATGTTTCGTCATTTTGTGCCTACATGCACCCAAAAGTATTTTCTGATACTGACATGTATAGCAGCAAAGGACTTCCCGGCCTTGGCGGAACCAAAACAGGCAGATTCGACAGGTACCTCTTGATGGTGTCAAAGGCTTTCTGACAGTCTTCTGTCCATTTAATTGGAGCATCTTTCTTAAGGAGCTTGAGGATTGGCTCTATGATCACTGTAGACTGGGCGATGAAGCGTCAAATGTAATTCAACCTTCCTAAGAAACTCATGACCTCCTTCTTTGTTCTTGGCAGTGGTAGTTCTTAGATTGCTTTAATCCAGGTGGGATCCAATTCTATACCACGACGACTGACTATGAATCCTAGTAATCTTCTAGCAGGCACTCCAAGTACACATTTTTCAGGATTCAACTTCAAATCGTACTTGTGGAGTCTGTCAAATAATCTTCTTAAATGTTAGATGTGGTCCTCACCCACTCGGGATTTGATGACGACATCGTCCACATATACCTTTATCTCTTTATGCATCATATCATGAAAGATGGCAGTCATCGCCCTCATGTAAGTGGCGCTGGCATTCTTGAGTCCAAAAGGCATTACCCGGTAATGATATACTCCCCATGGTGTGATGAATGCTGTCTTTTGAGCATCATCTTCATCCATCAGTATCTGATGATAGGCCGCGTAACAGTCCACAAAAGATTACACCTCATGCTTGGCGCAGTTATCAATGAGTATGTGAATGTTCGAGAGTGGAAAATTATCCTTTGGGCTAGCACGGTTGAGATCACGGTAGTCCACACAGATCCTTATATTCCTATCTTTCTTTGGTACCGAGACTATGTTGGCTAACCATGTCGGGTACGGTGTCACCTCAACAACTCATGACTGAATCTGTTTTTCTAGTTCTTCTTTAATTCGGATGCTGACATCAGGCTTAGGCTGCCTCATTTTTGTTTTACTGGGGAAAATCCTTCAAGGATCGGCAACCTATGGGCAACAATGTTCATACTCAAACCCGTCATATTGGCGTATGACCAAGCGAAAACATCTTCATACTCTTTCAATAGGCACCAATACCCTTCTTTCTCAGCTTCTGTCCAGTGCACGCTTATTCTAGTTTCTTAAACAAACTCTTCATTTCCTAGATTAACTGCCTCTGTTTCCTCTAGGTTTGGCGTTGGTCTGTTCTCATATTCTTCTTCGACATCTATCAACCCTTCTGGTTCAGTTATCCCTTTTTCTTGATCGTCATTTTGTTCGTCATCAATTTTACTTGTTTCGTAACATGTCATGGCATTATTTGTGGCCTTTGTACTATTACTGTAAAACAAAATAACACGGTTATCAATCATGTAAAATCAATTTTTATTACGTACTTATATATAATCATATGTATATATATATTTATATAGGAAAAGTAAAGCGATTTTATCTTATTGTAAACTTTGAGGCGTTTTCATTAAAATTTAAAAGAGCAATACAAACTGTGGTCCTGACTCGGAATGGAACATCGAGTCATTTTCGTTATTTACCAACACGTAATAAAACATGAAAAGCCGATAAGCCGGGCCTCAAAGCCGACTTTCACCGTTTTTCTAAAAATGAGCATTCTTTCTACCGCAGAGTGAACAACGGGGTACAAGTCCATCCGCTTGTTGTTTCTCCTAGTTCAGCATGGATCTCTAATGCTTCAAAGCATTCTTCAATGATGGTTGCGCATTTTTCTTCCCAAAACAACATCCTTAAACCCTCCTCTGGATCCTCGCTATTGTGACTCAACAGGCATGCTGTGAAGGACTGGTATAGATGAGGGAATGTCTTTCTCATTTCAACAGGGCCTCTTGGCCCGTTTTTTCTGCTTCTTCTTCTTTTGCCTCACATGGCTCGTATCTAACCCTAAACCGATACTTCCCATGTTTCACTAGTTCTTTGATTCCTTGTAAGTTCTTTCCCAGACCTTTCCCGGGCTCAAACCCACTCCTTATCATAGTTGTAACAACCATTTTGTAAACCAGTGGCATAGGGATATCTTCATCATCTCCCCTACGATCTATCATGGCTAGTTCAACGGTGTGAAAATCAACACCAACTGGTGATTTCTCTATGATTGGTAAAGAGTTATCCAGATAGCTGTGGACACTTCCTTTACCGTGAATCATGACTTCTGGGTCATCCCATATGAATTTGAGAGACTAGTGTAACAAAGATGCTACAACTCCGGCAGTGTACAACCATGGTCAGCCTAACAATAGGTTATAGCTTGTTTTGATGTCCATGATGACGAACTCCGCGGGGCTCATTTGTATGTGTAGATCTATTTCTCTAATCGGGTCACTGGTTGCGCCATTTTAAGCTTTCACGTTGGTTCGACTCTGACGGATCTTACCAACATCATACCCGAGTTGTTTCAGAGTCGTCACAGGGCATACATTCAACCCAGCTCCTCCATTAATCAGTACTTGGGGTATAATCTTGTCACTTTATTTGACTGTTATGTGCAGGGCTTTATTGTGGGACTTCCCTTCCCTTGGTAATTCATCATCAGAAAAGGACAGCTTATGTGCTCGCACAACATACCCCACAATTTCAGCCAATGTTTCACTTGTAGTGTCGGCGGGCACTTGGACTTCATCCAAGGCTTTCATTAAAGCTAAGCGATGTTGAGACAAATTGAGTAGCAATGACATTACTGATATCCTAGCAGGAGTCTTATGCAGATACTCGACAATCAAATAATCCTTGACTGGCATTTGCCTCCAGAAGTTTTCAGCTTCGCCCCGAGTGATTGATCTTTTTTGTGGGTTTTCGCGATGTGGTGCTTCGAGCACAGGTTCTTCTGGGACATAACACCTTCCTGACTTGGTCATACCCTGAACCACAGCAGCTATCTCTTTTTCTTTATTGTTCATCATCTGGTGCGGCGTTTTGATCACAAAGGGTGCATTCTCAACTGGTCCTGATGTTTTGAGTATGAATGGCTCGTTATGAATTCGGACAACTGTTGAGGGATATTTGAGCACGAAAGGCTCTCTTTTGGCCATAGCAAATGCCTCAGATTTCTTTGTCATAGGGCTTAACACTTCTTTTCGCTCTTGTAAAGACAACGAGGCGACGGTGTTTTCTAACCCTTAAATATTTGGAAAAAATTATCGCAGGGCTCTCTTCCCATTCATCACCTCTTTTTATCATGTGAATTTGATTCCCTCCATGCTTTGGGAGTGGATTTGTGTCCATATTCGGAGGTGTTGGTTCCAGGATAAGCTCATGATTGTCAATCATATCCTGTAGTTTGTGCCTTAGGTTTTTGCAGTATTCGGTGGTGTGGCCAACTTGGTTAGAATGGTAGGTGCAAGTGAAATTCAGCCTGTACCATCGATCCGTGGGATTAGTAGGTTTTGACGGAACAATGCTCATTGGTCTGGCATCTCTTAGCTTGGCAAATAAACTTGTCCTTGATTCTGGCAAAGGAGTGAATGTCTCATAGGTTTCTTTTGGGGTACCTCATAGTTTGTTGGTGGAGGCTGGTTTTAGAAAGTCTGGTTTTGTGATGCTTGGTTATTGGGTGCTGGCATTCAATAATTTGGTCATGGAGTGCGGTTGTTAGGTGTTGGTATTTGATAATTTAGTAGCGGAGCTTGGTAGCCAGGTTGTGTGTAGCACACAGACATTGGGCTATATTGGGGTGAAGTGGTTAGTAAGTTGGTTGGTGGAGCTGATTGGTAGTTATCTAGATTTTTGTAAGTCATCTCTTTTCCTTGGCTTTTCGGGCTAGTGGTTCTACAAACATAGGTTGTATCTTCTCTTTTCTTTTTGCCACTAGTGGCACCAGATGCACCTGCTCTGTTTAGTACACTAAAAATCCTGCCAGTCTTAAGGCCATCTTCAATATCATCCCCAACGGTGATTAAATCTGCAAAGGAATTCCCTTTCCTAGTTATCATTTTGTCAAAGCACTCAGCTTCTTGGTATCGTATGAAAGCAGCTGCCAGCTCAGCTTCAGTCATAGGTGGTTGCACACGTACTGCTTCGTCTATGTAGGTTTCAGTCGATTTCTGACGAATTTTCTCCAACGAGAAGCGATTAGGCATATTCTCCACATTGAAGCGGAATCTTTCCATGAATGAACTCGCCATTTCTTTCCATGTTTTCCGTCGGCTAATTTCTTGAGAGATAAACCATTCCATAGTTGTTCCTGATAGACTTCGACTAAACAACCTCATGAGCAAAGTTTTATTTCCGTCATTTCCAACTAACTGGTCGCAGTAAGCCCTCAAGTGGGCTCTGGGATTGCTCGACCTATTAAAGTGATCAAACTTGGGAATCTTGAAGCCTTCTGGTAGACTCGGCTTTGGATGTATGCACAAATCAGAGTATCTCAAACCTCTTTCTTTTTAGAGCCATGTTCTAGTTCAGTAATTTTCTTCCCCATCTCCTTTTCGATCTTGTCTATTCTTGCTTCAAAGACCATTTCCATGTTCTCCAGTTCTGGCGAGGAGTCAATATGGGTGACATGGTCTTGAAAAGTGACATTTGGTTGCATGGGATGGATCACAGGAACTCCTGTCGCCCGAAGGGCTTGATAAGCATTTGTGTTTGTAGCTTGAGTAGGTGTTTTAAAAGCAGGGGTTTGGTGGGAGGAACTTCCCACATGGGTGGTATTTCAGCGTAGTGGAATTTGAAAAGTATCCCCAGCCTGCATTTGAGGGCAATGGTTAGGAATTAGTAAATCTAGATTTGGAAAAGTGGGTGGAGGTCTCCTAGCCTCAGCATTCCCTTAGGCGGTCCGCTTCTTCCCTAGCTTCAGCCAATTGTCTCATCAGCAGGCTAACATCCTCTTCCAAAGGCATTCCAGCTATGTCAGTTGTTGGGGTACCCTCAAGTAAAGCAGTTCTGTTCGGTGGCGGAGTTTTAGGCCTGTTTTCTTCTTGAGGGTTTAAGGACGCTGCGGCAGCTTTTGATCGAGTAACTAGTGCCAGCGAATCGACCCCTGTCTATAAGAGAAAACAACTCAAAAGCTCCCAAGTTAGCGTTAGATTTAAGCACAAAACACAAAATATCACATTGTTTGCAGTTCATAACATTAGAGTCATACATTTTATTTCGACTCTTGACTGATTCACATTCCAAGGGTATTTTGGTCTTTTTGTATTTTCTTGGAATATTGACTTCTTCGGTAAGTGATTTGTATGGTTGATTTGCTTCTACCCATCCTATACTAAGGGGAATTTAGATTTTTATTATAAAAGGACCGAGGCTTAAATAGACTGCCTCTGTATCCCACCAAAGGGAAATCAGATTTATCTGTAGTTCAAGCATACACAGAAAAGGTTTTTCCCTATGCTACCCAAAACTTAGCTTTTTTTACCCAAACCAGGCCTTATATAGGCTTCCCACGTATCCCCAACAGGACATCAGGTCGGCGTGGTTACGTTTACATAAAAGGGGAAAGGGATATTTTATCTTATTGAAAACAGTAAAGGGATACTTATGTTTTTCTACCCAACCATACTAAGCAGGTCTTCATTGTCTTCTTTATCTTCATCTTCTATCCTTGTCTTCCCGCGATAATCCAAACATGGCCCTCATTCATGAGGCGTTCCAGCTCAAGCTTGAAATTCACACATTCTTCAATGTCATGGCCAGGAGGCCATGGTGATACACACAAACCCTTTCTTTTGGGGATCTTGGGGGACCCTGATAGTTTTGTGACACTACTTTTACCTTCTTCACACTACATAGTAGGGAGTGAATCCTAGCGTATGACTCTTCAAATTTGGAAAAGTAGCTCCTCCAGAACCTAACCTTTGATATCCTTTCTTGATGGTTTCTTCCTTGGTCATGAGTTAGGAGAGAGTGGGGTCCCCACAGTTGGCTAATTCTCCCTTATTCAATCCATTAGATAATCTTCCTTTCCAATGCACCACACTCATTGGCAGTATGTCCTAACTAACTTCGGTTGTAGAGGCATTTTCTGTGAATAATAGAGGGAGCGCATGGTCGCAACAGATTTGGGCTTTGTGGTATACTCCAAAGCTTCCCATAGTCTCCAAGAGTTCTTGCTTAGACAACTCTATTGGCATACCCCAATTGTACGATCTTTTGCCTTTAAGAAGAATTGTACACGAAACAGGAGGCTCCACAAGCTGAGATCCGTACGGGTATCCATAGACTTTCACATTGGGGATAAGTAGTTCGTCGTCTCCATATGGTATGGGTTCAATCCCTTCTTGTTGACTAAGTGGGACATAACTCCCAATTGAAGCTTCAGGTGTCTTTCCCTGTTTTACCCGATTGGCAGGGTGTTGCTTTGTTAGTTCCTCAACATAAGCTAAGAGAGTTTCTGCTTCTTTCATTTTCTCGTTGGCTGCCTTAGTGGTTTGTACAACCTCTCTCATTCTAGCCGTGGCTAGGGCCATTCTATCGTCCCATTGTCGGTTTTTCTCACTTGTTGCTTCCGTGTTCTCGTCGTCACTGACTAGGTTGACATAAGGTGAAGTTGCACTCATGCTGTCTGGAGTCTCCATTTACAATTAGCAAATCAACCTTTTAAAAGTGGAGCTAAATTTAGGGGTTATTTTCTTTGGTTTTTCTTTTGGGTAGTGACCGGAATATGGACCAATAAAAAAGTTCAACAATATATATGATTTTCACACAACGCAGTTATATCAAGTAAGCATTTAGATAATATATAATTCGCTTTCCTATACCTCGTTGCTCCGAGGCTACTAGTGTATCAACCCTAAGCCACTCGTAATAGTTTTCGTCATGACTTGGATCGTTTGGATCTTCATCCAACTTATCTTCCTTTATCACATTCTTCCAATCTTTCTGAGCACCTTTTATACCCTCGATGCGACCTTCTTCATAATCTCGTACAAACTCTCCCATTTTACCCACATTTGGAATAACCTGTTTCATGCCAAACTGTCTAAGTACTCTCAATGGTGCATAGGGTCTGATTCCCCTAATGCCCATAAGCGGCAGATATGGACGCCTACGACTCTTGACACAAACAGTCTTGGAATGAAAATTAGGTACCCTCCACCTGATATGTTCTTCTCTCAGTCTGGAAAAATGTGAGCCCATTCTTTTTTGTCTCACCCCACAAGGCATAGCAGCGACTCCCAAATCATCCTCTCTCAGGGCTAGATCTCGACCAGTAGATAAACCGCTCTTATCTAAATGCTTAAGTATCCACCATTGGACTAAGAGGTTGCAAACCTTAGAAATAATAATAATGGTCGCGACACTCTCTCAAAGGTCAGTATATATCTGATAGGATAATAGGGATGATATCAAAATATTTGGTACGGCCATTTGTTGTAACTCCCCTAAGAACAGCATAGACAACAAAAACAACTCGGGTGTCAATAGCTAGGGAGGCATTTATTGGAAATACCATGGTTCCCAATAGACAGGTGATAAAGGCTAGTGTTTGGTTAGCTTCGTAGGATTGGAGTGAAAAAAACTCAAAGATGTGGTTCTCGTACTCTTATTTTGATGAATACCTCCCATATAGCTCTATGAAGGCTATAGTGGGTCTTTGTGCCCAATTGGCTTTGTTGACAGCAAACATGTCTTAAATTTCTTTTGGCGTAGGTTTGTGAGGGATAAGGATATTTTAAGCTAATTTCTTTTTCGATCTGTTATAGCTTCTTACGCTTTTCAAGACATCTCTAATCTCTTCTAAAGTGGGAGTCATCTCTATCTCTCGAAATCTAAACATAATTCCGTCATTGTCCCAATAACTAGTATTAACCTACAGCAGACCCAGATCCCCAGTCATATCTATCAACGAAGGTAGGTTCCCTACACAACCCTTTATCTCTGTCTTCTGATCTTGTAACGACCCATTCTATCGTTACGGTGACTTTTAAAATATTCAGGACACCGGCTCTCGAAGACATGCTTGAGCCTTCCCTTGCAATATGGGAACCGTCAACTTGATCGAGAAATCATATGAGTTGCGCGTAAAGAATTAGATCGGGGACCTCGAGCCCAGATTTTACCGCTTCAGCATCATTCATGTAGCCCCAGCAGTGCCGCAGTAGCGGCTTGTCTACCGCAAAAGCGGCTGGGCAGGGAATTCCATTCAACCGCCCCAGCGTCACATTTGATGCTGAAGCGGTGACGAGACCGCCCTAGTGGTCACGAGCAGTGAATCCACCTATTTAAGTGACATTTCAAGAATTGGCTCCATTTCTCAAAACCCTGGAGGGTCCAGCCATCTTTAGAGTTATTTTGGAGCAAAAAATTATACTTCCTTGGGAAAGATTATCCCCCTAACCTTTTCCATCCATTCTCCCACCATTGATTCTCATTAAGGATCTTTGTCTAGAATCACAAAATGAGTAGCTCAAATCTCTTAAATTCCAAAAATAATAAACCCTTGTCCTCCTTGATATAAAAGTCCTTGGAATAATTTCCTATGCTCATTATCCTAACATGATTTTGTTACATCCCGTGTTTTCAGGCGTTGGAAAGTGTGCGAGTTAAATGACATTAGTAACGGAAGCGAGGTTATCCTTCAAGCTTATAGGTGGTTAGAGTGATGGTACAGATGTATCGTAAGGATTAGAAGTTAAACCAATCGAAGAAAATAAGTTTCGTCAAGGTTCGAAATTTATTTGAATGAAATACGGTCCAAGCTATAATATCCCATATTTTGGACTAGGAAATTGAACCGTCCAACATGAGAAACTTTTGCCGAGCTCGGAAATTTGGTCATATTCAAGCATGAAAATCAAGAACTCGGTGTATATAAGGAATGAAGTCTCGAAATGATTTAAGACGAAAAGGTGTGACGACGATGATTGAAAATAATATATTATGTGTGGCAAATGAGGCTATGGACTAGTGTTATATCACATGGTCATGGTAATGGGTATATGGAGTATGTTAAGGGTGATTTCTATTTAAGTGAATTGGCATCAAGAAATTACTTTTGAGTGTAATTGGTTAACTACTAAATTAATTAATCAATTATGGATATACATAGAAGTGGGCATTGGTACGTGTAGCAACAACAAATGACTAAGCAATATATATATAGGTGGCCTCTTTTGTAGATGTTTTAATGAAATATTAGAATATGTATTAGCTGTATAACCTACTCAAGATGCATCAATATTTTATTAGTAATACCATGACATAAGGTTTAAATTCTTGAAATGCTCCATGTCTATTGACATGTCAGTTGCTATTAATAGCCATATATATGCCGTATGCTACTAAATTGATGAATAGGTACTACAAAAAGGGGCACTCCACCGCCCCATTATAGTACAAAGGGGAAGATACATTAAAGGGTCACTTATCATGTTGGATTAAAGCTTTAAGAGGTACCCTCCATGTCATCCGTAAGAGGCATCATTCTTATTTGGGAAAATTTTATTTCGAAGAAGCAAATATGAGTAGCAAAGTTTGGAATTCATTTGAAGGGACCAAAATTCTTTCCAGCCACATTTTCCCTTAGAAAAAGCTCATGTTGAAGAGCAAAAACGTCCCGTAATTAAGTTTCACTTTTATTTGAAGAGTACAAAGCATACAGCAAGTAGTTTATGAACTAAATAGTTCATTCATGACCCAAGAACAAATCTAAAGGTAAACTATGTGAATCAAGCATTAGAAGTCCGTGGTGCTTGTCGGATTCTAGTTCTTCTTCTTGTGGTGGTTTTGGAGGATGCTTCATGGTGAAGTAATCTTGGAGTTGGAGCATTCTTGTGTTCATGAGGTAACATTTCATCATATCTTCATGTCCTTGAGTTTATTAGTTCTTAATCAACTAATTAGAGATGGAATTTGTAGAAGGAAAACTCAAACTTGTGTTAGACTTGTGGGTTGTCTTAGATCATGTGTTGTTGATGGAATCCCCTCATATCTAGATAGTAGTTGATATATGGAGTTTGGAAAAAAGAGAAGAACGGGGGAGGTGCTGCCTATTTTGTTTTAGGATAAGTTAAAGCTTCATTATACGATTAAGAGAATTGTTTGTATAATTAACGAATGTATCATTGTTGTTAGATATAGATCGTGTAGCAGATATGAGTTGAGTTCTTGAGCCGTTGAGTTAAGACCAGGTATGTTAAGGCTATTCCCTTTTCTTCTCTTGGCATGATCTTTACGATACGAACGAATGACAACATATAGACCCCAAAAGTGACTCCCACTCTTAGACACGTTAGGGGAATAATGACTTGACCCCAAATGCTACCTTGTTATATATCGTTTATGTCTATGATTCTGATAGCTTTACTTATTGAACATTACAACTCCATAACGACACTTGAAATCCTTGTCATTACATCTTATCAAAAGGTTCCATAATGATTCTATGAGTCTCATATATATATATATATATATATATATATATATATATATATATATATATATATATATATATATATTCATATGTTACTGACACCGAGCCGCGCTATAGTCGGTCGGGTACGGTACGTAAATATGCAACCACTAATCAATTGGCTATTTACACCGAGTCCTAATACGGGCCAGGTACGTTATACACAACGAGTCCCACTAGGGCCGGATACGTTATATAGATATGATGGCGATAAAGGCCTATGGATACTTATGCATTGATAAATGGTTTTATATGAAAACATGCATGATTCTTGCCTTTGGGGCTATTTACATTTTTAGTCATTGCCTTCGGGGCTACTCACATTGTTATTCTTTGCTTTCGGGGCTATTCATATTACAGGTTGTTTCCCGTACTTTCATTATGACTTATATCTCATTCTTTATGATTATTGTTGCCTTACATACTCGGTACATTGTTCGTACTGACATTCCTTTGCCTGGGGCGCTGTGTTTCATGCCACACAGCCCCATTTTTCTTTGCAGGAAAGTTATACAGGAGTTTGACTATAGGATGTCCCAGGCTATCAATTGGATTAGTAAACTCCATTCTTTTCAGAGTGATTCCGCATCGGAGTAATTCCTTAATAGTTTAGTCGTATGCATTATGGGTATGTTGGGGCCCTGTCCCAACTTAGGTTTTGATATCATATCTTGCGTTAGAGACTTTTGCAAACAGAGTCATGTATACAGTATGTCAGTCTTGTAAGCGGCTATATAAGTCGATGTATCATTATGCATTACCTTACAAATTTTATATGATTACAGATTTTACTTGATTTGAGAAAGACGAAAAGAATATTTTTGAAAAGTTTTCATTATGCATTTCATTTCATGATTTAAAAGTCCAGTGAGATTATGAGTATAACAAGAACCAGCGGGTTCGCTCGGCTCTAAGTAAGGGTCGGGTCTCCATCATGCCCTATTAGGATTGGGGTGTGACAGATTCCCAACCTAATCCTTCACTTATCCCATTAAAAGACATATGGGTCTCTATTTTAGATCTTGGAAATGGGTTTCTTGAAATAAGCCTAAAATGGCAATTTGACCAAACTAGTAATTCGAATAGGGTCATGGATGTCCTAAATGAATGTTGATTTATCAACTAGCGTTTTGATAGTGATGTTTTAGGTAGGATAAAATTTCAAATCTACCTTAGCAATTTCGAAGTCCTTGGGAAGGACCCTAATGGTAAATTCTACTTTTCGGTCTCATGATTTTCTCCGAGCTTTACATATGGATTACGCGGTGGTGATCAATTGAGCTGTCACTGGATGTTCGTGGCACCCGCTCAACCATGAGGTAGGTTACGGCTTCGTTTCGGTAGATTCCGGTTAGTCTCCCTTATTGTTGTGTAGAAGAAATGGAGAATGCATGCATAGGAATCGGAGTTTTGGGATGGAAATTTAGGATGGTATTGTTGTGTGTGACTTGTTTGTTCGGCCTTGTGGCCTGTAGACCCCTTAGGTATTGATGTAGCCTTGTTGATTATCGGTGGATTTATGTGTCTTGGGAGTAGCAGACGGAATCTAATTATGCCTATCGATGAGATTATTGTAGTGAATCTAAGTGCTAGCTAGAAATACGAAATGAATCACGGTAGTGAATGATGTCCTAATTAAATGGTTACGAGTGACTCAAATGTAGGGTGAGATTCTTATCCTAAGAAAATAGACTTATTATGGAAATGGTAATACTGTATGTTAAATGATTGACCAAATGTGTGTTGGGACTAGCCACCCCGTTATGTATGTTGATTGTTTAATTGTGTTGGGTTGATGCCATGAGTAGTTGGTAGATAGTGAATGTTGCTTGATGTCCTGATTCGGATAGGATTGACATACCCGTTGTTTGTATTTGTACTATGATACATTATTGGCGTACCCACCGTTGGTACTTGAGTTATTGATATATATATATATATATATATATATATATATATATATATATATATATATATATATATATTGGCGTACCCTCTGTTGAGGTACTTGTGATATTGAGCGTGTTTGTTGATGATTGACATATGCATTGCACGCATTCTCTCATATTATCATGCATAGGCGATATCCGGTGATGATCTGGTATAGTTGATTGAGCGAAACTAATATTTGATAAACTCTTTTACGTGAGTGATTGTGAAAAAGGCCGATGTTCGAAGATCCATTCCGAAATCGTTGTTTATATGAAACTAAAACTTGATAAACTCTTTTACTTGAGTGATTGTGAGGAGGACGATGTCCGAGGTTCAATTCCGGAATCGTTGATATATGAAACTGATATTTAACAACTCTTTTGAGTGATTGTGAGGAGGCCGATGTCCGACGGTTATATTCAGGCATCATTATTGCATGGCCGATTCCGATGTTATCTCGGAATCGATTGTAGTGCTTGGGCTCCGCGGGTCCCCCAAAGTGGTGCTGGTGAGACTCCCGCTGTGAGCAATTAGCCAGGGTCCCATCTGTCCGTTTGGCAAAGATCCGGGATGGGTGGCACTCAGACTTCGCGAGTCACACCGGGTTGTGCTGCTGAGATGTCGATATTTCCATCCAGATTACATGTGTACATTCATTTGCATAGCATGGCATGGCATCACATTCATACCACTATCGCATTGCATTGCATTATGACTTGAGGGAGATGTCGTGATGACTGTGTTGTGACGATTGTGTTGTTGATTCTATTGTGTTGATTGTTCCAGGATTAGATATACTCAGACTTATCATATGGGGCTTAGTTGCTATATGTAGGTAATGATGAACAATTGGACTCGACTCTTGTGACTTATATTGCTGACTTGTGCCTGTTAAACAAACCTAAAACTAGTAATGTATCGTGTTAAGCGAGGTTGGACATAAAGGTGTCGTAACAATGAGTTCGTTCCTAAAACACGGACGAGCGACCTGGGAATGGTAAAGATGTTGAGAATCAATAGATGTGTTTAGTCAACTTATAATATATGACAGATTAGTTGTGACCTAAGTTAGATTGAAGTTGTGATCTATTGTTTCGGGATATGTGACTTGATTTAGTGATTATCATCATTATTCGTGAATTCTTTACCAATATGTGTTACTAACCATTGTCGGCCTATGATACCTACCCAGTACGTGTAGTTGTACTGATATTGCATTTGCTACACCGTTCTTGGGGTGTAGATTGTTTCATGTGATTGATCGAAGTATATTCGGAAGTCATGCGGTGCTTGTCGGGAAGGCCTCCTCCTATTTCATTCCGAGATTGGAGGTTGAGTCTTATCTTAGTATATGATATCACTCTGAAATTTACTTAGTCGCTCTTGTATTAGTCTAGACTAGCTCATGGGAAATTGTACCGAGTCTGTAAAAACGTATTGTCAAATTGTGTAACATTCGAGTTTGTATTAATAAATGAAATTTCGTTGTTTTTCTTAATTTCCAAATGCCTTGAAAGGAAAGTTATGTGATTGAAGCGTTGTTTAGACGAGAGGGTTCGCCTACTGAGGTGGGAAGGTAGGTGCTCGCACGAGCCCAAAATGGGTCGTGACAAGTTGGTATCAGAGCCTAAGCTACCAGTCTACTAGGTACAACAACAATGTCTAGTGGAGTCTCATGGAATGGTACGTAGACGTCCGTACCCGTCCACGGGAGGCTGTAGGGCATCTAGCAAAATTTTCCTTCTTTCTTTCAATTCGTGCTACTTCGGTCAAATTGGTATCTCGGTGAGCCAATTGGTATCTACGCGCGAAAAGCAAGTTGTTCTTGAAATCAGGCCTGATATGTGTTGAGCATAGTCGAGTTAAGATTTTAGTTGCGAAACGATCCAAGCTGGTCTAATATATCTGCCAGGTATTACGCCCCAGCGGTCAGTATACCGCTGCAGCGAGTCTGTCACCATTGAAGCGGCTCCTTCCATTTACTCCTCGACCGCTTCTGCGGCCCAACCACCACCGTAGCGGGACCACTGTAGCGGTCTAAGAGACCGCCGAAGCGTTACTACCAGATTCGGAGGCCTAAACCCTTCCTCTGTTTTCAGCCTAATTCCCCTATTTCAGTCAATTAACAGACCAGATAAACAGCAGCAACAAGTCAAAACAACAGTTATGTCACAACAAGCCCGACAAAGGCAAGAATCATTCAAGCCACTACTATGAAAACAATTACCATTACCAAAACAAAGAGGCTAAGCAGTCAACATCACAAAATAATTATCCAAACATGAGCCATAAACGAGGCTGGCCGAAAACCAAAAACGAAAAAAAGGAATCAGCACGCTAGGGTGCATGGTGTCCCATATGGCCTTAGTCCCTCCCCCATTATAGGCGAACACTTTATCCCAGGATTTGTTCCTGGCAACCTCAGCATCAAAGTCCTCCCGAAGTTTCCTGTGGTCTATGGCCAAGGTAGAATAGACTGCCTGCATGGAGGCAATAAATTCTCCCATAGTCTTCTGGGTATTGAAATAACCTGTCAGCTCATCCCTGGTAACAAAAGTGACAGCATCACCCGATGAACTGGAACTATCACCTGGCATGGGCGTCGCCCGGAACATGGCCTTCATCTCATCAAAGCCTATCTCTATGCTCTCAAAGGGACCATGAAGAGGAGAGGCCCCAGTCCCAGTCCCCTGACCGCCCTCAGCATCGGCCTAGTCATCAGCCCCAGCCCCACTGCCTCCCTCTTAGGCATCACTAACCTTCCTCCTCTTCCTGTTAACCATGGTAGTACCCTAACCCTTCAGCGGAAGTGGGTGAAAGAAATTATCACTGGGCACCCACTCATCCGTCGCATTTTCTCTTGGCACCTTAAACCTCTTGCAAAGCGAGGTGATCAAGGACGGAAACATCAAACTTTCACCCCGGTCCCTCAGGAATTCCTTCCACTCCGCAACCACCTGAGAGCCGACATTAACTGGTATGTGCCAAGGATGTGGCAACAACCAAAGCACGAGGGAAAGTCACATCCCGGACATTCTTTGATGGTCGCACCCTACGAACGACAATATTCAACCGTCGTTTTGCCTCCACAGTAAAGCAATCACTAGAGATCGCAACCCTGCCATCGGCCCAAATGGCATACCTTATCTCACTTTCATGAACCAAGGCATAAGGACTTACAAATCATGCTTACCTATTCTAATATAAGCAGAGGGGAGAAATTTCTTACCTTGAGGGCTAAAAATTCGGGTATAGTTGGAGATGATTGTGAATGAACTTGAAAACCCTCTTTTCCTTCCTCTTGGAGAACAATTTGTTAAAGTTTAAGTTTGGATTAAAGTGTAGGTTAAGCATGTGTGTATTTGAGAGGATTTTATAGGGGTTGGAGGGGAGTTAAAAGGTTGTATTGGATTAGGAGTTGGGGAAGTTGCCGTATGTGAAGGGAGGAATATTTGTGGGAAAGGGAAAAGGTGGGAAGAGGAAGAGGCTTTTATTCTTTCTAGTTTCTGTAAACTGCTCCAGCGGCAGGCTTACCGCCGAAGTGGTACCGCTGAAGCGGTAAACAGGGCCAAAGTTCCACTAGCTTACTGATTATGACCCGCGATTAAGTCTCACCCATGCATTTTCCCGTGGACCTGTGTGTAAATCTTACCTAAGCTTACCCAAGTCATTACCCTCGATACGTCCTGGCCGTTCAGGGATGAACGGTTGTTAAGATTTTAGTTGTGAAACGATCCAAGCTGGTGCAATATATCTGCCAAGTATTACGCCCCAGCAGTCAGTATACCGCTGTAGGGTTACCGCTGCAGCGGGTATGTCACCGTTGAAGCGGCTCCTTCCATTTACTCCTCGACCGCCTCTGCGGCCCAATCACGGTCGAAGCGGGACAGCGGTAGTGGTCTGCGAGACCGCCGAAGCGGTACTACCAAATTCAAAGGCCTAAACCCTTCCCCTGTTTTCAGCCTGATTCCCCTGTTTCAGTCAATTAACAGACCAGATAAATAGCAGAAACAAGTCAAACTAGCAGTTATGTCACAACAAGCCCGAAAAGGGCAAGAATCATTCAAGCCACTACTTGTAAAACAATTACCAACACCAAAACAAAGAGTCTAAGAAGTCAACATCACAAAACAGTTATCCAAACATGAGCCATAAACCAAGCTGGCCGGAAAAAAAACAACATCATCCAAACAAGGGAAACAAAAAATACCAAAGAAAAAGGAAAGATTGTTTGAAACTACAGAACGCAACATGGGTAACCTAAAACTAGTAGTGTATCGTGTTAAGCGAGGTTGGACATGAAGGTGTCGTAACAATGAGTTCGTTCCTAAAACACGGACGAGCGCCTTGGGAATGGTAAAGATGTTGAAAATCTGTATATGTGTTTAGTCAACTTATAATATATGATAGAGTAGTTGTGACCTAAGTTAGATTGAAGTTATGAGCTATTGTTTCGGGATATGTGACTTGATTTAGTGATTATCATCATTATTCGTGAATTCTTTACCAATATGTGTTACTAACCATTGTCGGCCTATGATACCTACTCAGTACGTGTGGTTGTACTGATATTGACTTGCTACACCCTTTTTGGGGTGTAGATTGTTTCAGGTGATTGATCGAAGTATATGCGGAAGTCATGCGGTGCTTGTCTGGAAGGCATCCTCCTATTTCACTCCGGGATTGGAGATTGAGTCTTAGTGTATGATGTTACTCTGAAGTTTACTTAGTCACTCTTGTATTAGTGTTATACCCTATACTTTCAGAGAGGCACTTATTAAATTTGAACGTAAGTATGTCGAGCTATGGCTAAGGAAAACAACTTTGGATTATGAAGAACGAAGCATTATTGAGTATATTGTATGAGTAAAGGATGAATTATGATCTTGAAAGTCGTAACAGGCAAGGACAACTTTGTAACCAAAGGATATGACCATTATCAAGTATGATTAATGATAAATATCATGTATGGAGAGTTTCGGAAGATTCCGGGATCAAGCAAATCGAAGAAAATAAGTTTGTCAAAAATTTTGATTAAGTCGGCAGAATTTTGGGCAGATTTTTAGTCAACTTTGGAGGGGTATATCCTAGTATATTAGGATTTTTAAGGTGTTTCAAAATCCTAAAATAAAGTTCATCGTGTCTAGTTTCCAACTCAACAAACCGCTCATCGATATGACATCGGAGTAGATAATTATGGACGTTACAAGTTAGGCTGACAGAGCAGAAACGCTGCTACAATAACCGGGCTGCTACAGTGCCACCGACTCTAATCCACTATATAAGGGGAAAATCTGACCCTAAACTTCATTTTCTCCACTTCTCTTCATCCAAAAATATATGAGAGCTCCCAAGAAACATTGAGAGGTAATTAGTGAGCGGATTAAAGTGACAGGACTATATACGAGTTTCGGAGAACGTATGGAGTTTTGTGATTCTTGTGCCAAACACCAAATCTTGATGGGGCAAAGGAATTTATCAAAGATAAACAAGATGTCAAGCTCTTCCAACCTTGATTGAGGTAAGAATATTCTTTACCATGGATATTATGAATTGTATCATGGAGATTTAGTTGTTAAAGCTACGTAAATTCTAGTGATTGGTTGATGAATTGGGAGAACATCGTGTGGGATGTTTTATGGAGCCTATTGGTGTTGATGATGTTGTTATTGCTATTGTTGATTGTTGTTGCTGTTGTTGTTGGGTTGTTTGATGACCCTTAGTGGTCTTTGGGATGTAGTAGAAATAGGGAAGGTGCTACCTGATTTTTCGAAGGTTATAATATTAGCAAGATATGATAGTTGTGACACTGTTTGTTGATGACGGTATCATTTCACTTGTTGTACACACAAGAGGATTATGTTAAGCTTTATTGTGGATTGAGAAGGATTATCCAGGTATGTTAAGGCTATCCTTTCCTTATTTTTGGCATGATCTATGACAAGTGCGAAGCATAATGATATCCATAATGAATCCACTCCTAGATATAGGATATCCTAAGTTTCTTAACTTCTTAAGCCCGAAGGGGCATTCATAATTTGTACGATTTTATAACGATGTCTAATTCCTGAAGGGGACATTCACAAGGTTTCCTTATTCCTATGCATTTCACATTTGATTTTTGCGTCTCGGAGGAGACAAATGAAAAGGGTAAAAAGTTACCATTTTTGAAAAAAGGGAAAAAGTTCCCGTTTTGAACTGAAAGTTGCTCCGAAGGGAGTCTTTTGATGGTTTCCAAAGATTTTCATGCATTTCCATATTTACATACATGCACGACATTATTTCTTGGGGAATGGGCAAAGGGCTAAGGCGTTATATACACAAACCACCTGATCAGCTGGTATACGATGATCATAATGCCCGAAAGGGCTGCCCGAAGGGGCCATTATGCTATTATGCCCGAAGGGGCTGCGAGCAGGGCGAAGGCATGCATTATATATATATATATATATATATATATATATATATATATATATATATATATATATATATATATATATATATATATATATATATATGCACGTACATGATTCGCAGTGTTGATTACAGGTACAGATTGAGTCTGTTACTCTTTTATCATTCGACTCGAGATATAATGTTTCAGTTCTGCCTTACATACTCTGTACATTATTCGTACTGAAGTCCCTTTGCATGGGGGCACTATGTTTCATGCCACATAGGTGCAGACAGGTGTATGTATGTATTTCCTCGAGTCAGATGCATTACGAGTATGCTGGGGCCCTATCTCAACCTATGTTATGGTAACTTGGTCCTTGCTAGAGGCTGTTGCAGATAGTGTCTTGTGGATAGTGCGTCGAGATGTCGACTGTTGTGTAAAGTGGTCATATAGGTCGACGTTTTCATATGCATTGTTTTAAATAATTTATTAGGACTAAAGGTTTTCTTTGACTTAACGATAAGGGAGAAGCCCCTGACATGATGAAGGAGTTCTATTAAAAAGTTTTCATGTTTTACTTGACGAAGGCGTCATTTCATGATTTAAAGGTTCACAAAAGTAGTGACTTATGAATAGAATGGTAGTATGGCACTCAGCCGAGTAGGGTCTTGAGTGTTAGTTGTGGCCCTCCGATTTGGGTCGTGACAATTAGTCTAGACCAGGTCATGGGAAATTGTACCGAGTCTATAAAAACGTATTGTCAAATTGTGTAACATTCGAGTTTGTATTAATAAACGCTATTGGAACCCTTATGGTTAGAGCCTTAAATTGTCCCCAGCAGAGTCGCCATCTGTAGCGGTTCTATTTTTTCCGATCCGTATTTGCACTTGCCTCATTTAAAAGGACAGTGTCCCGGGGAAGTACGGTTGTCAATCGTACCGGAAAAAAGAAAAAAATATACTTCTACGTGGTTGGTGCTCTAAATGGACTTATTTTTAGAGTAGCCACCTAATTTTTAGGAAATTAGGAAAAACCAATTCGAAAAGGGTTCATATAAAGCAGTTAAGTTTTAAAAGAATCCTAATCTAATTAAAGTATGGGTAAGGGTTCTGGTGATCCCCCGAGGAAGGTGTTAGGCACCCTGGTATTAAGGATTCATAAAATACGGCTGACCTACGGGTTCTAATAGTATGTCTATATTGATATAAATTGGTTGTGATAAAAATAATTTTTGTTTTATATTTCCGCAAATAGAAATTAGTCATTTATGCAAAAATACCACGTTTCAAGAATCAAAATTTGTAAAATTTTACACAAAATTGGGCATTTAGGGTGTCAGACTAGAACACTTAGGCTAATACCCCTAAGGCTCTTAGCCTAAGTAGGACTCTACGTAAGTCCACCCAAAAAATGGTTTTGAAAAAATATTTTGAAGTGTAAGAAAATAGTTTTTAAGAAAATAATTTAGATAGACTATTATAGTCCATATAATATTCTACATATATATATATATATATATATATAGTCCATTTTTATTTCTATGCTTTTTTAAGTTTTAGTAAATTTTTATTCTTTTTAGCCTAAGTCTAAATAATCATATTAGTCTCACAAGCTTTGTCTGAATCAATCCACATGTCCAGGTCCATAGGGTTTTAAGAATGTTCAAATCAGTGTCACATTTTACAAAGTCGGCAGTTTTGGTCCTTTAGTCAAATCAGTCCCAATTCGCGTTTAAAGTCTCAAAATTAGTCTTGATTTTTGTAGTAAACTCATTTTTGGCGACTCTAAAATAT